>NW_004457384.1:15794-39941 GCF_000313135.1 Acanthamoeba castellanii str. Neff
GGCACCGGCGACGTAGCCCATGGGCACCATACCCGGCACGCCGGGCGCATAGCCCACCGACGCCTGCGCGCGCGCGATTGGGTTGATAACGATCCCAGCGCACGACACACACCTCACGACATGATGCACGACACACGCGAAAGTGAGCGCGTACCACCATGCCGGGATGCATCATGGCGGCGCCGCCATAGGGCATGCCATAGGGCGTGGCGACCATGCCTGGGTAGGCGGGCGTCATGCCGACGGCGCCCATGGGGGTCATGCCGGGCGACAGCGGCGTGAGGGTGGGGCCGGCCGCGGGCTTGGGCGAGACGGGGGCCGCAGCGCCGCCCATGGGGCTGCCCCTCCCTCGCCCGGCCGACGTCATCGTCGCCATCGGCCTCTTCTGCTGCGCACCTCCGGCCGCTGCGTTGTGTTTGGTTGGTTGGGGGGGGGGCAAGAATGTGGCATGTGAGCGCTCACAGTCGAATTGAGAGGATTGGGGGGGGGGGTGATGAGGTAATGAGAGAGTACCGGCAGCGGCAGCCTCCTTCTCGGAGAGGCTGAGGTGCTGGAGGTCGAAGAGGTTCTTGTGCTTGTTCCAGATGTCGTTTTGGTTCTCCTCCTTGGCCTGCTCTCCCGCACGTAAGGCGAGTGAATGACAGTGCTTTTGCGGCGGGTGCTGCTGGGGAAAAACAAACAGCGCTGATTGGGGGGGGGGGTAAAGGGTACCTTTCTGGGGTCGTCGAAGCCGACGAAAGCGTCCCACTCGGCCTCGACCGAGCCCTGGCCCTGGGCGGCACCCCTCGGCGGGGCGGTGCCGCTGGAGGACAGGGGCAGAGTGCCGGAACCGCCGGTCGGCGGGAACAGCGACGGGCCGCTCAGGTGCGCGCCGAGCGGGGCGCCCATGCCGGCGGGCGGCGGCGTCGAGGTGGTGACCGGCGTGTCGAACAGGTTGGGCGGCAAGACGGACGAGCTCGAGCTGCCGTTGCCCACGGCCGGCCCGGGGCTCGTGGGGAACAGCGAAGCCGGCTCTGCTCACGTGGGTGGTGGCCACAGTGGGTGAGCGTGCGTGTATCCGATTGGCGGACTTTGTTGGGAGGGGGATGATGGGGAGAAACTTTGGGTACCGCTGGGGAAGAAGGGCGACGAGGTGGAGCTGCCGCCCGTGGCGTGGGTCGAGGCCAGCTCGCCGAAGGGGTCGAACGTGGCGCCGTTGTCCACGCTGGGCTTGCGCGGCACCGAGCTGCCGCCGCCGCCGCCGGCCTGCAATTAATTGGCGACAACAAAGCCGACGGTCAGCTCCCTCCCACACGCGTGTAGCTACATCACAGGCCCCTGGTCCCGAAGCGAGGGGGGCTTAGCGCGGCACGTACGGCAGGAGGCCTGGCACTGGTTCGTGTGGAGGCGGGCAGCTCGAGGTCCGAGTCCGAGTCGGAGTCACTCAGCTCGGACGCGCGGGACCTGTAGGCGCCCGAACCGCCGCCACCCTCCCTTCGGCCGCCGTAGGGGCTCTCGCTCTCCCTGCGGTCGCCGTACGGGCTGCTCTCTCTGCGGCCGCCGTAGGGGCTCTCTCGCGACCTGTACGAGTCGCCGTCGTCGTAGCCGCCTCTGCTACCTCCGTACGAGGGGCGGTCGTCGTAGTCGTTGCCATCTGCAAGCCCGGTGGGCGAGGCCGCCGCAGTCAGTAAGGCCTCGGCGACGCTTGGGAGGGGTTTGGTGGGAGGCGAGGCGAAGCGTACAGCCGCCGGTTCGGGGACCGCCGCGCATGGACGAGTCGGAGCCGTAGCCCTGGTACTTGTTTCGGTTCTTTTGGGCCTTGTCCCGCTCCTCCTTCATGCGCCTCTCGTCGTGCAGCAGCTCGAGCACCTTCTTGGCCCTCTCCCTGACTGCAAGACCGCGGTAAAGAGAGATGAGACGCCGCACCAGTGCACGACACACACACACACACACACACACACACACAGACACAGACACGACACACACACAGAGAGAGACACGACACACACACACACGACACACACACACACAGCCCCGACCGGGGCACAAGGCAAGAGAGCGTGAGAGGAGTATCCACGAACCGCTCTGGCCGACGTCCTGGTAGTTTTCGTCCATGTACTGGAAGGAGGTGAGGTTCTGCAGGTCGACGATGTGATAGCGCATCTCGCGAATGGCCTGCTCGGAGCCGTGCTTGATCAGGAAGTCCAACACGATCATTGACTGCACACCGACACGGCCACCACCATCGACACCGCGCGCGCAAATGGTGAGCTTTGCGTCCACACAGCCAAGGGACACCGACGCTGGAGGTCCTGGCGCGATGCCGAGAGCAGGTGCGTGTGTACCTTGTACACGTGCCTCCAGTCCTTGCCAGTGTCGGCCATGCGCCTCCAGAGAGTGTTCATCACAATGGGCAGGTCCGCGCTGCGTGCGCAATGGGAGGAGAGACAACAATGAGCTGACAATGCCACAGCCACGCGAGGCAGCCGGGCTGCGCTGTGGGGAGTAATGCTGCAACGTACTAGCTGAAGCTGGCCTGTGCTAGGGACTGCATCTCAGCAGTGGTGGGTCCCCACGGCTCATTGGACGTCGCCTCGCGCACTTTAACTTCGATTTCGGGAGTACCCAACGCGTAGTCCTTGCTGCGATCGCAAACGGATCATTTGCAATCAATCATCTTTCAGTATACTCGATTTAAATCGCTGAAAATCCAGCCAACAATTTTGTTGATGACGATCCTACTGGCAGGCCAGCATTCACAGCAAATGAGGACAGCCACGTACCCCATCTTCCATGACTTGTTGGCAACCTTGGTCAAGTCCTTCAAGAGGTCTGCCATCTCGCCGTTCGCAGTGAAGTTGTTTTCTCGCCCCCTTCGCGAAATTATTTGTCGGTTTCAAAATTCTGTTTTTCTTTTTCTTTTTCTTTCTTTGCGAGACTGGCTGCGACGAGGTTCGAAGCCGTACCACCATAGCGCAGGTCCAATGAAACGCGGCAGAACTTGCTCGCGAGCCCGGGTTCCTGCCGACCAGCTCAAAAGGACAACGCACCTTTTTGATTGAAACTGTTCAATCATCATCACTCTCAGTAGCGCCGCAAATCAACAAAACACGCCACTTCCAACAAATGCAATCGCAGGACGAGAGAAAGGTAGGAGCTCAAAACTCATTCCATGTGCTACGCTGCGGCTATCTGTTCTTCATCTCACCAAGATTTTTGGCCAGGGCTTTTTGATTTTTGGCGGCTCGGGCTGGCTCGGTGGCCTCTTGACCGCCATGCTCAAGGAGCAGGGCGAGGTGGTTAACCTGGCCAGGGCTAGGCTCGAGGACAGGGCTGCGATCCAGAGGGACTTGCTTCAGTACAAGCCCAAGTACGTCTTGAACGTGGCTGGCATGGTACGCAGCGCCAATCTTTCCATGTCTCGACACAACAGACGTCGACTCATCTATGATTTTAGACCGGCAGGCCCAACGTTGACTGGTGCGAGGATAACAAGCAGCAGACTACGCGGTACCAATTCTCTTCTCCTCTTCGATGACAAATCTGTCGCCCCTCTTCATTGCTCGAGTACTTACCCTCGGCTGCGCGTAGTGTGAACGTCGTGGGCACTGTCAACCTTGTGGACACTTGCTACCTGGAGGGCGTTCATGTCACCAACTACGCCAGCGGGTGCATCTATGAGTACGACGAGCAGCACACAATTGGAGGCCAGGGCTTCAAGGAGGAGGATGTCCCCAACTACGTCGGCTCCTTCTACTCGCACACGAAGGTCATGGCTGAGAAGGTACGTGAACCGCCCGCTCTAGAGCTTCACATAGGGAACCGTCTCTGACCAGCGCGCCTCCTTGTACGCACAGCTCTTGGAGGTCTACCCCAACGTGCTTACCCTCAGACTTCGCATGCCCATCTCCGATGACTTGAGCCCCAGGAACTTCGTTACCAAGATCAGCAAGTACGAGAGGGTAAGTGTTATCATCCTCAAGCTTACCTGCTGTTCGCTTGAACAGTAACAACGGGGAAAGGCTAACCGATGCTACGTGGTGATGGTTGATGTAGGTCGTCAACGTGCCCAACTCGGTCTCTATCCTGCACGATCTCCTGCCCATCTCCATCGACATGACCAAGAAGGAGCGCAAGGGCGTCTACAACTTCACCAACCCCGGTGCTGCTTCGCACAATGAAGTGCTGGCCCTCTACAAGAAGGTACACCTTCCCACCCCAGCATTGTCTACCTACACGCAACGTGTTGCCCTCGCTGACAGCCGGCCTCGTTCAATCCGCAGTACATCAAGCCTGACTTCGAGTGGAAGAACTTCTCGATCGAGGAGCAGGCCAAGATCCTCAAGGCCGGCCGTTCCAACAATACGCTGGTACGTGCTCAACTTTGAGTGTCGCACTTAAGTGACGATAGATTTGGTTCTCAACCGTGGCGCTTACGCAGGACGTGAGCAAGCTTGTCGCCGAGTATCCCGATCTCCCTGAGGTCCACACTGCTCTGGATCAGATGTTCCAGCGCATGCAGAAGAACTTGGGCCTCAACTGAAGCACAAGAGTAATCTAATCCACACCAAGATCTTGCGTGATAAACATGACACCGTCGAACCTACGGCTCGATCGGGCATTCTCAACTCCTTCCTTGGCCACACTCACGCACAGGGTTCTCCAGTGCAAAGGCCAAAGGCTGAAGCGAACGATGTGGTGGCGTGCTTGGAGTTGGGGCGAAGACGGAAAGAAGGAAGCGAGAGGAGTAGAGTTTTAGGGTTTATTGTGGCTGTATACATACAAGAAGGCGGCGTGGTGTTCGATAGGAAAAAGGCTGAATCTCTTGTGGGTGGCGGGTGTGTTGATGCTGCTTAATCGGAGGACTCTTCCTCCTCTTCGCTTGAGGATTCACGCTTCTTGTCGTACTTGGCCTTCTCCTTCTCGTACCTCTCCTTGTCCTTGTTGGCCTTGGCCTCGTACTTAGCCTTGTCCGACTTGCTGGCCTTGCTCCACTGCTTGCCGAGGAGCTTGCCCAGCTCGCCGAAGGTGGCGTCGGGGTTCTCCTTCTTGACCTTGTCGCGGTTGGCCTGGGCGAAGAACATGTAGGCGCTGAGGGCCTTCTTGGGGGCGTTGGGATCCTTCTTCTTCTTGCCGCCCTTCTTGGTCGACTTCTTGCTCCTCGACGGCGACTTGCTCACGGACCTCCTCTTCTTGGCGGGCGCACGCTCCTTGGAGGCGGCCCTCTTCCTCTTCGAGGTGACAACGCTCTTCTCCTCAGCGCCGAACTCGAAACGGTTGGGCTTCCTGTGCGTTCGCTCGGGGCGGGATGCTGTAGATGGATTAAAGAATTAGCGAATCGAACCTCAAAGCAAGCTTGGGCACAGTACTCTTGATGCTACGGTCTGATTGTGAGATCAGATCGAGCACAAACTCGAACTTCACATAGAAGGGGAAGAAGAAGCAAACGAGGAAAGATATAACGTACAGGCCGCGGTGGGGGCAACAGTCTTGGCCTTCCTCTTCTTGGTCTCGCCGGCGTCGGCCTTGGTGGCCTTGGCGGACTTGGTGGTGGCCTTGCTCTCAGTCTCAGACATGTCGGGGGAGGAGGTGTGCTGGTGGCGCGGGTTGCGATGAAGAAAGCCACCGTACGGCCTCCCGGCACTATTTGTAGTACGCGCGGCCGCTGCCGACCGTTACGGGACTCCTGTACCAGTGTGAAATTTCGCATGCCCAACGGACCAGCAAAGCACACCCACAGCCAATCAGCGCGCTGAAACCGTTGGCAAGACCGTTGCGAGCAGCCGAACGCAACGCAAGAAATTCTCGCCTTTCTGGCCGAGTTCCTCCGTCGCTGCCGGAAAGGCGTCACGCACGTTTTGCTCGTTTCGTTTGGCTGAAGAAGAAGGAAGTTGTAATGGCAGTAGTTCGTTGTGTTGAAAGTGTGTCTGTGTTCCTTCTTGTTGTTCTTGGGGCACGCCCAAAATAAAGAGATAATCATAATAGCGCACGCCTCTCGCCTCCTCTTGTCGAGTCAGTCAATCTAAAGTTGTTTACATCTCAAAATATTACCAGTATCCGTCTCTCCCTCGCGCTCGTTCGTTCGTTGTTGGTGTCTTCCTTCTCCTTGTCTCCTCTCTTTCGTGTTGTACGGTTGCCGCGTCGCGCCTCTTCTTCGCTCTCCTCGCCGTGGCGTGCTGGTTGTGGTTGTAGTGGTGGTATGCAGTTGGTGATGGTGGATAAGTGCCGTCAGGTCGAGGACTACTTGCTCGCTGGCGAGTGCTGACGGGTGTATGTCGCGCCGTTCTCCTCGATGGTGCGGTGTTGATCGTCCCTGGTCTGGTTCCTCCGACGTATGCGCGACTTGACGAGCTCGATCTCGGCGTGGAGCGACGAGAGCAGCTGCGTCTGTCGCTTCTTCTCGAGCTTCATCTCCATCTTCCGGATGTTCTCCCAGTTGAAGTGCTTCACGCAGTCGCTCCGCAGGCGCTCGCAGTGGCCCGAGTCGAAGTCGCCCGTCGGGCAGCCGCAGAGTCGGCGCTCGTCGCTGCCCCGCTTGTCCGAGTGGAGAGGGCAGGAGTCGAGCGGATGCGCGCAGTACCCTCCGCCGCTGCGCGCGTCAAAGCGGTTGCAGTAGGTGATGACGGCGCCGCTGTCGAGCATGCGCGAGTGGAGCTTGTGCGCGCTCAAGACCGCCGGGGCGGCCGACAGCGAGGGAGACGGGCAGCTGATTCCCTCCTTCTTAGCGTAGCACTGCTCGATGTGGCGCCCAAAGTTGCGCCCGGGGATGGGCTGGCCGCAGGAGAAGCAGTCCATGACCTCGACGCCCTCCTGTGATCCCCTGTCGGCGCCGGTGAGCTGATCCTCCTCCATCCTCGCTGGGTCATCGCCGGCGTGAGTCGAAGCCGTGGCGGCGAAGAGGGTGGTCGAGAACTGGACGGCCTTCGCAAACTCCTCCCGCTTGGCGGCGAGATTGCGCAGGTTGTGTTCCACCTCGCCTCGCTGTCGCTCCAGCGACTCCAGCTGCCTGAGGTCCGAGTCGTCAGCCGCCGAAATGTCCGGCGAGTTCTCGAGCGACCTACACGTGATGGGGACACGGAAAGCGGTCAGTCTCTACTAGCGGAGAGAGCGTGGTAGAAGAATGGGGAGATGTTGGTGTTTCTATCACTACCTCTTGATGAGAGTGAAGTTGACAAGGTTCTCCTCGCTACTCGAGTGGAGCGAGACGTCGCACGGCTTGGGCGAGGGCTTGGGTGAAGGCGCACGCGCGGGCTCGGCAGCCGCCACCGCTGCGGCCTTCTGCATTTCGAGGAATTGCGTAGCGACCCGCACGCCGCACTCCGTGCTGCAGTACTTGGACTGAGGCTTGGCCGGGTTATTGCAGTCCTTGTTGACGCACACTCTGCGCGGCATCACATCCTGATGCATAAGTTGGGAAGGGGGCTTAGCTCGTGACCCGCCAGATGAAGGGGAAATGATTGAAATGGGACAGAGTGATTACCTCCTTACTGGAATCGGTTTCGCCTGCCACCACATGGTTGGTGTCGTCTTCGATTATTGATTGACTTTTCCTCATGCCTCCAATTCCATTGGTCCCGATGCTCCTTCGCCTCGCCGCCGATGTTGTCGTTGATCCTGGCATTGTGCCCTTTGTGCGCCCCCTCGCCGCCGCCGGTTGCCCCTTCGCTCGCTTTCGCCTCTGTTGTTGATACTCGTGGTAGTTCTCCTTCTCGTACTGATCCTCATCGTCGTCCTCATCTTCCACATTTACCTCGACATCTTCCCTCACCTTTACCACGCTCCTCCTACGCTGGCCAGCCGCTCGTGATTTGGTACAGGGAGGGCAGACGTAGATCTTCAGCGACTGCGCCTTACGCTCGGTCATGCCCACGCATTCGCCATGGAACCAATCGTTGCATACGTCGCAGGCGATCATGAACACCTCTTCGTCGTAGGGTTGGCGACACAGGCAGTAAAGCGGTTCATCTTCCTTTCGCTGTCGCTTGATAGGCTACATACATTGGGGGGGGAGGGGATGTTAGCGTGATTCAAGGCGATGTGACGACAAGGGGCGAGGTACCTTTTTCGATGAGGAGCCAGGCTTCCTACCCGGCCGACCCCTGCGAGGTTGCTCGGGCTCAGAGTCGGATGGGGATGGAGAAGGTACATCGCCCCTCAAGTTGAACATGGCCGCCTTGCGAGGAGGAAGAACATTCTGATTGGAAAAGGTGAAGCGCTCCTTCTCGTTAGGCTCTGGGATCTTGCGCTTCAGGGCCTGTTAAAAGATGATTAGACTCACGTGATGATGCGTTTGAGAAAACAGGAAATTATTCTGTGGGTACCGATTGATTAAGAGGCTCTAGGCGGACGGGGGCGGATGTGGATGAGGGGCGAGGGGGAGGCGTCGTGGGCGTCGATGGAGGACTCGCCGATGATCCCAACGACTTGAGCCGCTTGCGAGGGGGAAGGGCGGCAGGATTGAGGTCGATGAAGGTTTCCATCCTAGACCTTACTGGTGATTGAGCTCCTTACTGCGTACGAGTAGACAAGATGAATTAATTTTCAGCTCTTGCGATGTGGGTGATGTCGTGGCGGCTAACGAATTTCTCGGCCTCGCATCCAATTCTTCAAATGTTGCCGGTGTTTTCCAAACCCGGAAAAAACCACACACCAGTGCGTATTTATAAAAATAAATAAAAATACGTGGATGCAAAAAAATAGTGATCTGATAAATAAATAATTTTGTAATAAACACGAACAAGAATGGGAAGCTTCCTCGCGTGAGACAAAGACTTTGGATCGTGGGGGTGAGGCACCTTTGCTTTCTTTCCGGTGGGTGGTTCTTGTCGGATTGAATTCGCGTTGGAACACGCAGGCCAGTAGTAGTGCCACACCGACACCATCACCAATACGGCGGCGGCCAGTAGCAAGGTGGGTACGGCGGGCAGGTGGAGAGCGGCCTCCGGACCTCGTCCCTCACCGCAGCACTTGTCCAAATCCATGGCCGCTACGCAGGAGTAGCTGCCAGGATCGATCGACAGCGTGTTCATGGCTTTGGTGGCTTGGGGAAACTGCGAAGCACTGAAACGCATTGTTTCGTTTGACCAAATTTCTGTTCCGTTTATTTTATTTATTTGTGTTTTACACAAATTTGCAACAAGATGGAGGCGCCAAGCCAGCAGGGAGGTGTGGCCACCCTGGACCAGCTCAAGGAAATGTTCTCCCTCTTCGACAAGGATGGTGACGGCACCATCACCGTAGATGAGTACACGCCTAGGTTTCGTTATTTATTTATTATTGATTTATTAATCCATAAATCCAACACCACACAGGCTGGAGTCGGTGATGCAGTCCATGGGCCAGAACCCGAACAAAAAGGAGCTCGAGGAGATGATGAACGAGGTGGACACCGATCACAACGGCTACATTGACTGCGGTACTACCAGCCACCGGCGCGAGCGCTGCCTCTGCTCGCATCGTGTGGCACTTACCGTGGGGTGTGGCCGTCCACCGTGCGTGTAGACGAGTTCGTGCAGCTCATGCAGAAGCAAACGTCGCACAGCAGCGAAGAAGAGGCCCTCGGGGCCTGGAAGCTGTTCAACAAGAAGGGCAGAGACGTCATCTCCGCAGCCGATTTCCGGTACCACTCGTCGACACTGCGACTGGCGTCAAGCTTGAGCGATGCCGCTGACCATCATCACCATCACCATCATGGCCACACTACTTGCTCGGTCTATGCATGCGCGTGCAGGGAAGTGATGACGAAGCTCGGAGACACGCCACTCACGCACGAGGAGGTGGATGACATGCTGCGGACATCGGGCGTGCGCGGTGACGGCGAGATCACGCTGGAAGAGTTCAAGACGATGCTCCTAAACAACAACTGACGGCCACTCACCAAGGTGCCGCGCTGGGTTCGCAGGGTCAAATGAAAATTAATGTTATATGTACAGTGCTCGATCGCCCCGGCGACGATGATGATGGTGATGAGTGGAGCGATCCGAGGCCTCAGTTGCGCAGTTCGCTCAGGCCGAGGCCAATGACGATGTCGGGGTTGCGGATGGCGCCCTCCTTGTACTCCTCGATCGTGATCTTGCCGTCGCCCATGGAGTCCATCTGCTCGAAGAAGGCGTCGGCGAGCTGCTCCACGGACTCGAACTTCTTGCCGGAGAAGGTCACCACGTCGCCGCCTACGAGGTTGAGGAACGAGGTCATGATCTTGTTCATGTCCTCGCGCGTGATGTGGCCCTTGTCGTCCAGGTCGTACATCTGGAACGCGACTACACACTCAACGTCAGCCAACGCAACGCAACACGAAACGAAACGAAACGACACGACACACACAACGTACATTCGAGCTTTTCGTCAGGCGTGCCTCGCGTGATGATGGAGAGGGCGAGGACGAACTCGGGAAAGCGGATGCAGCCGGTCTTGGTGCCGTCGAACACCTTGAAGATGAGGTCCTGCAGGAAGGGGTCCTCCACCCCCATCCGCTGCAGAACCCCCTTGAACTCGGCCTTGGTGATCACGCTCGTGGGGGCCTCCTTCTTGAACCACTTGAACATGTCGCTAATCTCATTCAAGGCGACTTCAAGAAGAAAGTAGAAGGCAGAACCAAGAGAAAGAAAAAGTTTACCAACTGCTCGTCCAGGCAAGAGAGCTCTTGCAATTAACGTACAATGCGAACGCCGGTGAATGTCCTCGAGTTGCTCTCGGCTCAAGTGGTCGCCTTTGTCGTCCTTCTCCTTGCCCCCTTGATTGCCCATCGTTTCTTGATGTGTCCGTTGGCGGCAGTGCTTCGAAAATAGGCAAAAGTAGGACATCAAGTTCCTACTTCCCGCCAAAAAAATTAATCACAATTTAACTCAAAATCTGCAGATGGAGTGGACAACTCCCATCGCCGGTCCCGAACTCGTCTTGTTCTATGGCCCGCCTCAATCGGTACGCCAAGGGCCGTGTTCTAGCTCACTGAAAACGCAATAAATAATTGTCTTAAATCAACTTTTATGTTTGCAATCCTTGTGGGCAGGGCAAGACGCGCTACTTCGAGAAGCAGCTCAAGTCGACCCACATTCGTGTCTCGGCCGAGGACACCTTCCGCGCACAGCCACACATGTCCCTCCACCGGGTGGTGAACATGGCCATGTCGCATCTGCAAGCCGGCAAGAGCGTCGTCATAGGCATGCTTGCACAGACCCCCTCGCGTGTTGCGTGTTGCGTGGGTACGATCCTCACTCCCTTTGCTTGCGACAGATGACACCAACAGCAAGAGGGCCACACGAGCATCCTACATTCGAGGTTCGGCGCACTCGTTGTGGTTGGCGTTTGTGTGTGCTTGTTTGCCGACATTGCTTCTCGCGGTGTCCAGCACTGCGCAGTCGGCTGGCGATGTGTCGCGTGGTGTGCATCAACTTTAAACCCCTGGGCGATGTATTGCAGTGCCAGGTGCGACCAATGGACGGTGCCCCTCGTGTCCCCATTTCGTTCTGCTCAGCACTTACTCCATTTCACACGGCAACACGGCACACGACACACACGACACATGCACGATGCGAAACCCACTGCAGTGGCAGAACGAGTGGGCTCGGGCGGCCTCTCTCGCGGCCAAGGGTACGTCACTCGCGCAATGTAGAAGCGGCCCAGAAGTCGTCGTTGGCTTCTGATCGGGCTCCAACCGCCATAGAAGAGGGCCACGTGGGCGAAGCAGCGAACATCGGCGTCGTGGAGTCAGAGGCCTGGGACAACTGGATGGCCGACGCCGACCCACCAGACGCAGTACGCGCTCCCCTGTGTCGTGTGTGCGTGGCGTGGCGTGCGTGTGTCGTGTGTTGTCGTGTGTCGTGTGATGTGCAGCGCATTTGACAGCTCTGCGCAGAGCGAGGGCTTCGACGAGATCAAACTCGTGGAGTGCTCCCTGCGATCATACAGCAGCACGCCCTTCGACACCAAGGTAGCCCTGGACCCGCAACGCGCTCCCTCTAATCTCGAGAGCTATCATGGTCTATGATCATGTAGGGTCTGACTCCGATCGATCCACGGGCGCGCAGGGGCTGATGATCGACGCCGAGGCCCTGTACGAGTTCAACGCCGAGCTCCTGTCCGACGCCTTCTTCGGCGGCACGCTACCGGGTGCGGTGCATTTCGTGGCATTCCGGAGGCGTACATTCCTCACATTCATCATCATCGTCCGGGCAGGTGGGGACTGGGTGAAGCTGCGCGATGACGTCGAGCAGGTCCTGTGCGAATTCCAAGACAATTTTGCCAAGGCTCGGTTCATCGTGGTCATGAACGAGGCCAGCATCCTCCCCGCCGAAGTCCACCTCCTGGACCCCACCCAAGTACGTGTGTGCGGCACCGCACACGCACACGCACCACCGCACATGCAGGCATAACCCGAATTCTCTGACGAACGTGCGTGGTGTCGACCACAGTCCGAAGTGCAGTTTTCGCGCTTCCGCACGCGGCTGATGGACGAGCTGGCCAAGCTGTCGGTCACCACGTACTACCTCTATCTGCCGCGACGATCGAGTATCCACTCGGCCTTCCTCAAGCCTCCCTCGCCCGGATTCATTGCCTGGTACGCATCGACCGCACTACCCCAACCTCGGCTGGCTCATCCCCGCGTGTGCCGCGCCGTGTGCGTGTGTGCGTGTGTGCGCGTGTGATTTCATGTGTGTCGTGTGTGTCGTGTGTCGTGTGCTTAGGCTGCAAGAGCGGCATCGGCTGATGCTGTCGGAGAGTCTGTTCGTGGTGCGTGAGAACTCGCCGCTGGCAGCGGCGGCGAGGGGCTACGTCACGCAGATCCACGGCGAACACTTCTTCAACTCCTCCGGCTGGCTCGTCCAGAGCAAAGTGTACGCGCATTGATGACGCCACCACACGACACACTCGCCGCGCACCGCACACACATGACACGCAACACACGGCACGAGACACATACACCGCACACACACATGCACGCGTCAAACTTGTGACGCGTGACCGTGTGCTGGCCCAGGCGCATGCACTCCCGAGAACCGACGGCCAGACCGGCCTTCCTGAGCTCGATCGAACCACCGGTGGCGGCTGAGGAGAACGCGGCGGACGGCCTCCTGCTGGGCGGCGATTCACCCGCTCCGCCTCTGTGCACCGCCGCCAACCAACACAAATCATCGCGTACGCACATAACCGAACGACTCTTCGTGTGCGTGTCGTGTTGTGTGCAGTTGGTGACCTGGTTCCTTGTGTGATGTGTGTTCGCCGCCGGCCACAGGAGGGCGCAGCGAAACGATCGACGACGTGCTCATGCACGGCCTTGTTCTCCCGGTCAAGGTGAAGAGTGAATTCGAGTTGAACGTCCACCACGCTCCAGCTACTGCGCCAGCCATTCCCACGATTACGGCCCCGACGAACGAACTGTCGGCGCCGGTGACGCCCATACCGCGCGAGAAGCAGCGCTCGGCGGCGGCCAATCTCCTGCGGACGCCCACGACGCCCAACCCGGCGCTCGACTCCCCGTCGGGCGTCTCCCCTCGTCGCCGGCTGCCCGGCTGGATGTCGCCCGGAGCCCCCAAGCCAATGTACGCTCCTGATCAGTTCTTGGTCGTGTGTGCGTGTTATGTCGTGCGTCGTGTTGCGTGTGCGGCGCTTGTAGCTGAGCGTTTGGCCTGTGCGCAGTAAGCCGCGGATGCCGAAGCTGAGCGAGGGCGAGGGTGAGGCCGACGAACCCAAGACGCCGGCGAAGAAGAAGAAGACGGCTACAAAGCCCAAAGAAGCAGCTGCACCGGAGACGCCCAAAAAAGCCAAGCCGGCACCCATCCGCAAGGTGCGCCAAACGCAAACGCTAACAACAATGAAACAAGTTTCGTTTGGATCTCAACCATGCGTGGTGGCGTGCGTGAGACCAGGGGGCAGCGGCGACGGCGGTCAAGCAGGAGGAGCCCGAGTCGCCCACGGAGGACCTGCTGCTCTCCCTGGCAAAGATGGTAGCCCCCCCAATACCCCCCCCCCCAAAGCCTCTACGTAGCGGCTCACGTTGAATCATTTCCGCGGCCAGGAGGAGGATTCCGAGGATTCCGAGCTGCTGCCGTCGCAGCCCACCTTGAGCAGCGGCAAGCGCAAGCGCGACGCGTCGTCGGTGAAGCGCGAGCTGCCAGATGCGGGGAGCGTCAAGCCCCGCTTTGTAATGGCCGACGGCGACGGCGGTGGGATTGACGACGCGGGCGGCTCCGACGGAGACGCCGATGACCTTCTGCGACGAAGACGGAAGCGGCCGCACACGACTGTAGCGACCCGACACGACGACGCCACGCCCGAAACGGATGACGGGATGGGCCACGTCGACCTACCGTGGCCCTCGCCGCCTACGAGCATCGCCGCCTCAGCCACTGCCACGACGACCACCAACATCACCGACTCGCTGCCTTCGTGGGAGGAGCCGGCCTGGCACGCCTCCAGCGCCGCCGGCACCGGCACGACCACGCCGCCGCCTTCGTGGGACGACCTGCGATCGATCGCCGCCGCCGCCACCACGACAACGACGACTACGGCCAACCCAACAACGCCGCCCTGGGAGGAGTTCGTCGCGCCCGTCGAAAGACGAACAGACACGCTCAACGATGACCTGCTGCCCCAATTCACCGCTTCGCGAGCCACCACCAACGCCAGCGCAGTGGAGAGAACATCATCATCATCGACAACGACAACGCCAAATCGCCATCGCGACCACCAGCGTCGCCACCACCGCCAGCCACACCCATGCCACTGATTTTAACAACGGCGACTGCGGCGACTACGACAAGCGAGGGAGGGCTGGGCGCTGGGATGGCGACGCCAACAACGCCGGCCAAGCCCAAGGTGAGCCTGCGCGAGCAGCTGATGGGTCGTGGCCTCCTATCGCCCAACAAGCCCAACCTCTTCTAAAGCTCCTTCACACACTAACTCGAACTGTTTTGTGTAAAATGATAAAACCAAATGAAAATGAAAGAGAAAGTGCAAAAAAATTCAATCACAAGATGGAGAGGGAGCCATCCACGGGGGTCAAGCGACCGTTGCAACGGAAGGAGGAGGGGGAGACGTGGCAGAGGACACAGATGCAGCGGGCACTGCGAAGAAGCAACGCACCGACGAGGCGGCCGCAGATCATCCATCGCAGGAGAACACAGATTCGACGGAGTTCCTCACCGAGGCGTGCTTTGCCGATGAGGCCGGGGTGGGGCCACTCACCCTCCGCCACCTCCACGTACCCCCCCTTGGCCCTTCTACATTTTTTATTTTCTTCATTGATTTATTTATATATATTCCAGGAGGCTGGCTTCAAGCGTATGACCCGCGTCCAGCGCGCCTCCCTCCCAGTCCTTCTTCAAGGTGCAGTTCCCCAACACACGCACGACCGCACGACCGCACGACACACGCAACACGCGCACACGCGCGGCGGCCTTGGTCAGATCAAGATCGACTGATTACTACTACGACCTCGTGCAGGGAAGGACGGGCTGGTGGCGGGCAAGACGGGGACGGGCAAGACCCTGGCCTTCCTGGTGCCCGCCGTCGAGCTGTTGCGCCGGGCCGGCGTCGATCCCGCACAGCGCGCCATCAGCGTCCTCATCATCTCCCCCACTCGCGAGCTTGGTCCGCACCTTCCCGCTGTCGTGTGTCGTGTGTATCGTGTGTCGTGTGTGTCGTGTGTGTCGTGTGTCGTGCGTGCGGTTATTGTGTGGTGGTTGGTACTAAGGATCGATCCACGCTGCAGCGATGCAGACCGTGAAGGAGGCGTGGATGCTGGCGGGCGGCCCGCGCGGCGACATCAAGGTGGGGTGCGTAATGGGCGGCCGCGACTTCCTCGCCGAGCGCCAGGAGATGCAGGACGCCCCCGCCATTCACATCCTGGTAATATCCTATTATCCTATTATCTCTTCTTTCTTTTTCTCGCATTTGCTTTCGCTTTCGCTTTCGTGGATCGGTTGGGGAGCGCTCGGTCTCACTGTGAGTCTCTTGGGCGCCAAAAGGTGTGCACGGTCGGGC
Organism: Acanthamoeba castellanii str. Neff; assembly: GCF_000313135.1. NCBI lineage: Eukaryota > Discosea > Longamoebia > Acanthamoebidae > Acanthamoeba > Acanthamoeba castellanii. The sequence continues at coordinate 31,755 of NW_004457384.1, forward strand.
GGCTACTGGACCACCTGAAGAAGGACGACGCGCTGCGCACGCGCCTGGCCGACCTCCGCATGCTCATCCTGGACGAAGGTACCCGCCCGGCTCTCGACCCACATCTGAAGCAACCGTAGCTGAGACCCGCTGGTCGTACGTGTCGTACGTGTCATGTGTCGTGCGGTCGTGCGGGAGCAGCCGACACGTTGATGCAAACGACGTTCGAGCAGGAGATGGGCGAGATCTTGACCTTCCTCCCTCCCGCCGACCGAAGACAGACGCTCCTCTTCTCCGCCACCATTCCATCGACCATCCCCGTTGTACGCCCGCCTCTCCATTGCCCTCATCGCTCTGTGGCTGTGCGTGTCGTGTGGCTGTTGTTGTGTGTCGTGTCGTGTCGCCCGACGAAGCGAGCGAGCTTACGGGGCTGTCCGTGTGTGGGGGCGGCGATTCGCGCAGGAAGGGCTCATAAGGGAGGACTACACGCTGGTGGATGCCGTGGACAAGAGCGACGCAATCACCAACGTCAACGCCACCCAGCAGTACCTCGTCGTGCCCCTCGCGTACGCCTCCCCTCCCGCGAAACGAAGACTTGCTGCTCCCACATGGGATCTTCAATCCACGCACCGCTTCGCAGGAGGGCACACTCTCTATCCAGTTATTTAATTTCTAGAAATTCAACAAAACGCTCTCATTGCGTGCCGATACATCGTATAGGGACACGGTGCGCGCGATCTACTCGCTGCTGCTGCACCACACGACGACCAACGCCCGCTACAAGGTGCGAGCAGACCCGTAACAGACCTGCGCCCCACATCCTCCAGGTTGTGACTCACCACCTGGTCGTCGCTTGTGTTTGTTTGTTTGTTTGTGTCGACATAAACACACACACACGCGCCTCAAAACTGCACCAGATCCTGGTGTTCTTTGCCACGGCGCGGCTCACGCAGTTCATGAGCATGCTCTTCACCCAGGTCTTCCACATCCCGACCCTCGAGATCCACTCCCGTCGGGCGCAGGTAACGCATACCAACTCAACTCGACTCGACTCAACCCAACCGCCGCTCTTCATCATCAGCCCTGTCATGTTGACCCGTCATTCGCCCACCAATGCACGGATATGCGCAGGACAAGCGAACGGCCACCTCGGACGACTTCAGGAAGCAGGACAACGTCATCCTCTTCAGCTCCGACGTCTCCGCGCGAGGTGACCGCACCGCTCGTTTGTGCTGTGTCCCGAAGCTCACAGTCCGTGTGTGTCGTGTGTCGTGTGTCGTGTGTGTCCGCCAGGTATGGACTACGAGGACGTGACATTTGTGCTGCAGGTGGGGCGGGCGTCGAACCGGGAGCAGTACATCCACCGCCTGGGCCGGACGGCCCGCGCGGGCAAGGAGGGCTACGGCCTCCTGCTGCTGGCCCCGCACGACGAGTCCTTCCTCGCGGCCCTCCACGACCTCCCCATCCTCCCCACCACCGCCCCAGCCGCCCACGGTACGGCCGCCCACATTTTTTCCTTTGATTTCCTTTCCTTTCTCACAACCGCACACGCACACGCCGCACACCACCGCACACACCGCACGCGATGTGATGTGATGGTGATGACGAAGGAGACACGCCGTTGCCGGAGACGATGGTGGAGGAGTGGAAGCGAGGCGTGCACAGGCGGGGCGAGCTCAAGTCGCGGGCCGTGCAGGCGTACCAGTCGTGGCTCGGGTTCTACAACAGCCACAAGAAGCAGCTCGACTGGGACAAGGAGCGTCTCGTGGCCGAGGCCGCCCTTTTCGCGGTCGAGTGCCTCAAGTTCGCCGCGCCGCCCGCCATCCTCCACTCCATCGCCAAGAAGATGGGACTCGGCGACGTCTCCTCCCTCCCTACCAAGAAGTGAGTCGTCGCACACGCTGCACGAATAAACAAATATTTATTTGTTTTTATTTGTCAAACAAGAAGTGAAAGATGGAAGGGGCGAGCCAGGAAGGTGGAGAGGCGGCGGTGTTGGTGGATGAAGGGTTCGAGCAGAAGCTAATGGAGCGCTACTTGAAGAGCTGTTTGAGCATTCTGCCGCGGCCATACGAGAGTCAGGACAGCGTGCGCACGACCATCCTCTACTTCGTTACGTCGAGCCTCGACGTGCTGGGCTTCCTCGACTCGCCTGCCGCCGAGGCGCGCGGCCTCATGCCCCCAGATCTGCGAGCCACCGTCATCGAGTGGCTCTACGCCATGCACATCCCTCGCCCCACCCGTACTCTCCCCATTTCTTTTCAATTTATTCCATTTACTCTTTTGCAATCAAATATATTGTTTGATTTATGTCGATTTATCATTTAATTGGAAAAGATGGGTAAACGTTTGTACTGATACTCGAAATGGCGCCCAGACGAGGCAGAGGATGAGGAGCACGCGGCGCCGCGTTGGGGCTTCCGCGGGTCGCCCTTCCTTGGTCTGCCCTGGCACGTGTGCGGCGTACGTGTTTGCCCGTCACCCCCAACCGGCACGCACGCACGCAACACACGCACCGCAGGCTACGCGCGTGCGACAATGATACGTTCTTGCTCGGCTGACGCGGTGTGCGCACACAGCAGGACGAGCACCAGCACGCCGCCGCGGCTGCGGCCGAGAGCGACGGTCGCCACGAGATGGACTGCGCGCATCTGGCCACCACCTACACGGCCCTGTGCACCCTGCGCGTGCTCGGGGACGACTTTTCGCGCCTCGACCGCGCCGCCATCCTCTCCGCCATCAAACACCTCCAGCAGCCCGACGGCAGGTCGCCACCACACGCCCTCGTCTCCGGCTCACTGCGATGTGCGTTGACCGTGTGTGCGGTGTGTGCGGTGGCAAAGTGCAGCTTCAGTGCCAACGTGGGCGGCAGCGAGAGTGATGTGCGGTTCATCTACTGCGCGGCGGCGATCTGCTACATGCTCCAGGAGTGGTCCTTCGACGTACCCAAGGCCGTCCGCTACATCCTCTCCTCCCAGGCACCACATCCACCTCCCCATCCTCCACACTCGCTCCGCATTCTCTCTTGCTCACATGTGCGGCGTGCGTGTCGTGTCGTGTCGTGCGGCGTGTGTCGTGTCATGCGTCGTGTGTGTCGGAGCGCAGACGTACGAGTACGCGATGGCGCAGGGACCGGGCCAGGAGGCGCACGGCGGGTCGACCTACTGCTCGATCGCGACGTTGGTGCTGACGGGTTTCCTCGACCACCTGCCGCACCAGGACAAGCTCACCCGCTGGCTTCTCGAGCGCCAGGTCACCGGCTTCCAAGGTTCCTCCCCCTCCCCCGTCCGTGTGCGGTGCGTGCGGTGCGTGCGGTGCGGTGTGCACCGTGTCTGACTGTGTGCCGCAGGGAGGGTGAACAAGGACGCCGACACGTGCTACTCGTTCTGGATCGGAGCGTCACTGAAGATGCTCGACAAGCTCCACCTGGCCGACTACCGGCTCAGCAAGGCCTTCACCATGAGCTGCCAGACCCCCATCGGTTCGCTCTTTTCTTTTCTTTTTCTCTTCTCTTCCTCGAAGTAAAGCTAATGATGAAGGTGATGGCGATTCACAGGAGGGTTCGGCAAGTGCGTGGAGAATCCGCCGGACGTGCTGCACACCTACATGGCCCTGTGCGGCCTGAGCATGATGGGCGCCCCCGGCCTGCGCGACATCCACTGCGCCCTCGGCATGACCCAGCGAGCAGCCGGTGGCTTCGCCTACCCCCTGCGCACCGCCCGCGACGCCCTCGGCCTCACCCTCGACTGAGCTACCCTTCCCCCTCCCCCACGTTCATGTTGGTTGGAATGCGGAGTATATATTAATTTGTAGAATGTGACACATTCCAGCCCACTGTTGAGGGTGGTTCTCATCCGTTGGCGTTGACGAGGCCTCGTCGAAGAAGCGGACCACTTACTCGTCTGTGGTGGTCGCTTGCGGGCCTTCCTGTGCCAGCACCGCACCATCATGGCCCGGTAGTCCCGGTGCCAGTAGTCGTCGAGAAGCTTCCGATTGGCCGCCCCGAACGCCTCATCAGCGTCGGCTTCGGATTCGGCTGCGGCCGAGTCGTGGCGCAGGTTGTCGCGGGTGGCGCGCAGGGCGATCGCGGCCGGCATCTGGGCGCGTCCGCGTGAGCAGTTCCCACAGCACCACCCCGAACGCGACGTCGGCCAGCGCCTCCAACACTACTTCGTCGCCATCGCCTGCCGTCAGCACCTCGGGGGCCAAGAAGGGCACGCAGCCGACCAGGCCGCGCCGGTGGTGGTGGTGGTGGTGGTGGTGGTGGTGGTCTCGTGGAGCGAGCCCAGGGGCGTGTGGTCCGTCACCACGCTCAGCCGCGGCCTGGCGTGTGCGCGCGACGCGTCAAAAATGGTGTACGTGCGAAGTAGTGCAGTGTGTGCGGAAAACCGGACGAAGCCGCCGTGTATGGCGACGATGTGTGGAGCGCGCAGGGTGCTGACCACGGCCACTCGGCGGCGAACGCCTGTTGGCTGGACTCGCCCTCGGCAGCGGCGCGGGACCACTGCCACCGTAGTCTCCTTCACACAGCCTGCCCGAATACACAGTCAGCCACATGTTGTCGTCGCTGTCGTGTCGTGTCGTGTCGTGAGGCTTGTGCGGAGAGTGGGCACACCTTGCGGATCTGGCCGAAGCGCCCGAGGGCGATGGGGGCGCCCAGCTCCAGCTCTCTTTCGTAGGGGCGAACAAGACGTCGTTGGTCAAGTCGCGAACTGGCGGTGTGCGAGAGGTGCTTCTGAGTGGGCCTCGAGGCCGGCCGAACACAGAATGGGCTTTTAGCTCCGTACCAAAATCAAAAAAACGTTTGGCCTTGTGTTTTTTTGCTCCACGTTTCGCTGTAGATTGGCGCGTGTAACCCGTTACGGGACAGTTTTAACTGGGAGTTTTGTCGACCGATCAGGTGACAAACAACGTGTCCACTACACGGACGCCTCCTTGGGCTTGTCTGCTTCCTCCTTCCTCTTCTGCTGCTCTCCTTCCTCAGTCGTCACCGTCTCGTCGGCGGGCTGCTTCTCCTTTTCGGCGGTGCTGGCGAAGACGTCTTCGATGGGCGGCTGGCCGGGGAGCCGGGGCGGGAAGTCGAGCTCGATGGCGAGCACGTCGAGCTGGAGGATGTCGGTCTCGCAGCCCAGCAGCAGGCCCAGGTTGGGGGTCGTGCGGCCCAGGTCGCCGTGCACGAACTCCTTCACGTAGGTGCCGGCCTGCGTGGTCAGGTCGAGCGTGATGAAGTGCGGCGAGATGTACTGCGCCCGCATCGCGTAGATCGTTCGCTTGCGCACCATCAACGTTCGTCTGGGTCGTCACATGTCAGGACACGACACACACTATGACACACACGACACGCACACGACGAGGTGGTGGTGGCGGTGGTGGACAACAAACCTGTGGAGCACGCGGATGGGAGTGGTCTGGTCGATAACGAGGTCCTTCATGCTTTGGAGCGGGAGAAGGTCGTCGGGGGTGATGGCCTTGGCCAGCCACACCACACATCGGTACGTCTTCTTCTTGTCCTCCTCGCCCGCCTGCACCGCCGTGCTCTTATCCCTAATATTTAAAGAAAATGTTCGCACATACCACACATGCCACATATGCGTCGCATAACGATGTCCAGTTAGCCACGTACACATGCACAACGATCTCAAGAATGCGTGTAGTTGCCCGAGAGGGAAATCGTACTTGGTGATTCGCTGGAGGTCGCGGATGCGGACGAGATGGGTCGACTCGTTGACTTCGCGCTGCATCTCCATGTACTGTGCGGGGGTGAACTTGGTCCGGTGGGGATCCACGACCTCCAGCACGAACGGCCGTCCCTCCGCCAGCATGCGCACGTCGATGTCCTCCCGTCCCGACGAAGAAAATCTCATCTCTACGATCCGCGTGTGTTGTGTGTGTGTGCGTTGTGTGGTGTGTGTGTGTGTGTGTGTGTGTGTGTGTGTTGTGTGGTTACGTCAGCATGCAGGTACGAACAAAGTGCGCATTCTCGTTAGCTCGATGGGTACCCTCGGCTTGGAAGTGTTTGTTGAGGGGTCCGGTGATGAGCTCCTGCACGGAGCTCTCCGACACGCGGGCGCCGTCCGCGACCCAGGGCGACTGGCTCAGCTCGCGCGAGAACTTGGCGTAGCGTCCTGCGTGCATTGCCAGGGGGAGTGGGGACGTGTTAGCTACACAGTGACGGCGGTGAGCGGTATAGCATAGCGACGGCCGCACCGGCGAGGTAAATGGAATCGTGGAAGAACGTGAGTTCGCACTTGGCCCCTTCGTTGATGGGCACTGGGGGAACAGCTCCATACCTGGGATCGCGCAGTCAGAACAGAAGAAGTGGAGTTGATGATGGAGGGAGAGCGCACTTGATGAAGGTGGTCATGGGCAGGTTGCGCAGGGTCTTCGTCACAGCTGTGAGGGACGCCTCGTCGCTTTCGTCCCGCTTCGAAGCCTCCTCGTGCCCCTGGATTCATTAAATCGTGAATAAGTCAACCATCAGATCTGTGTTGGGGGAGAGACGAAGAGAGAATTGAAGCAAAAGGTGGGCACCTCGAGGGGAGCTGCGCGTTGCCTGCCGCGGTGCTGCTGCTGCTTCTTCTTTCGCTGGGGACGCATCCCCGACTGCTCGATGTCGTAGAGGAAATGGTGCTCCGTCTCAGTCTCCGCGTGCTTGTACTTGATCCCCACGTGAAACAGCGACTGTGTGGCATGTGTTGCGTGGCGCAACACTTTGATCGTTAGCACGAGGTCTGGCGCACAGAAGACGAAGGACGCGAACGCGCACGCACCTCGCGGGAGAAGTTGAGACCGATGCGACGGCGGAGCTCGTGGCCCAGAATCCACTTCATGGCTTCCTTGATGTCAACGATGGTGGACTTGTCTTCAAACTCTTCCGTAAATCTTCGAAGTGATTGTAGCATGTCAGGCGATTGATGATCGTGCGTGCGTGTGTGCGTGTGCGTGTGCGTGTGCGTAGTGCGTGTGCGTGTGCGTGTGCGTGTGCGTGTGCGTGTGCGTGTGCGTGTGCGTGTGCGTGTGCGTGTGCGTGTGCGTGTGTATAGAAACGTACTTGTGCGTGGCGAGGAGGTGGTAGTGGAGGGCGTATTGGCGGGTGACGGTGGAGGCCGGCATGGTGATGGTGAGCGAGTAGTCCGAGAACTCGTACTTGCCGGTGCCTCCCGTCAGAGCCGCCAGCAGCGGTCCCATGAACTTGTCCGACTGCACGTTCTGCAACGTGCCCAGGCAAGCCACGCACGCAGCCGCCTCTGCCCAGCGAGACACGTCGATGCATAGTGAGACATGGAAGGACTTGTCTTGTCGATGCAGGATGGCGAGGAGGAGGAGGCAAGTGCACACCGGTGGCTTGTGAGCGGGCGCGCCAGTCGCTGCCATCGGACCTGCGCTCGGTCTCGGGGAGAGTTGCCCACAGCGACTCCATGATGCAGCGGAGCACCTGGACCCATACATTAACATTTTTACACAAAATCGTTAAAATCGAGTAGAAAGCAATTGGAACGAGAAGTAGAAGTGAGAGAGGAGCCAGGGGTGCTGGGTACGGGAAGGGGCTCGCGATAGAGGGAGAAGACGCGTTGCCCGAGGAAACGGAGGGCACAGAGCTCGCAGCAGCCACATCGAAGGAGGGTGAACAGGCCGGGAATTCGCGCTTTCATGTCGCTATCGTGGATCACCTCGCCCACGTAGCGCCCGGCAGCTGCAGATTCGGCTTCAGTCGCGGTAAAGGGTGAAACCGTTGCCGCCTCTGTCTTCGCCTCCGTTTGATCTGTTTCCATCTTGGCCTGATTGGCAACAGATTCACCTCCCATTGCCTCCTCCTTGTGGATGTCCATAGCCGCCGAATCAGATGCGGCAACCCCGCCAGACACTCCTTCTTGCTGCTCGCCCTCCATTCCAGATGACGATTTTCACACTCAAAAACCATTCTTTTCTTTTGAAGAAAAATATTTCTTTCTAATTTCCCACAAAGTGTGGCTGCAATATAGAGGTGGCCCCTCTACTTGGTCGAGCCGCGAGGAAAGGGGACTAGTAGACCGACGTGCGCGTTCGTGTGTACTGGAGGAGGGCCGTGCTCTCGGAGGAGACCACCTCCGTCGGGCCCACGTGCGGGAAGGCGAGGTTGTTGTCCTCGTCCTGCAGGTCGTTGGTGGAATCCGTGTCGCCGCCCGGCTCCTCGTCGCTGTTGGCGTAGAGGTCCTCGATGAACTGGTT
>NW_004457384.1:39962-41832 GCF_000313135.1 Acanthamoeba castellanii str. Neff
CGCCACCGAGGCCGTAGCCGCGGAGCAGCGCGGGCGCAGTCCAGGCCGGTGGTCGGAGCGGCGACGTGAGCGGGGGGAGCGAACAGCGCGTCGGCCTCGCGACTGTCGACAGCGGTGACGCATCATCTTCGGGCGAACCCGAGCCGCTCGAGCCTGTGTCGGTGGTGGCGTGGGGCATGACCGCGAGGCTGGCGCTCACTTCGCCGAAGGTCAGCCGAACGAGCGGGTCCCGGTGCCAGCAGTAGTCGAGAAGCTTCCGATAGGCCGCCCCGAACGCCTGATCAGCGCCGGCTTCGGCTGCGGCCGAGTCGGGGCGCAGGTTGTCGCGGGTGGCGCGCAGGGCGATCGCGGCCGGTGTCTGGGCGCGTCCGCGTGAGCAGTTCCCACAGCACCACCCCGAACTCGTACACGTCGGCCAGCGCCTCCAACACCACTTCGTCGCCATCGTCGCCATCGCCTGCCGTCAGCACCTCGGGGGCCAAGTAGGGCACGCAGCCGACCAGGCCGCGGTGGTGGTGAGGGCCGGCGAAGCCGAAGCGGCCGACCTTGACGTTGCCGGCGGGGTCAAGCAGGAGGTTGGCCGAGCGGAGGTCGCCGTGGGCGAGAGTGGAGGAAGTGCATGCCGAGGCCGGCCTGGCGCCGCAGCTTGAGCGGCGACGGGATGTCGTTTGCGACGAGGTCGCGGTTGTGGAGCAGCTCATGGAGCGAGCCCAGCGGCGTGTGGTCCGTCACCACGCCCAGCCGCGGCCTGGCGTGTGCGCGCGACGCGTCAGCATCAACAATGGTGTGAAGTTGTGTGCGTGCGTGCGTGCGCGGTGGTACCGGACGAAGCCGCCGTGTATGGCGACGATGTGTGGATCGCCCAGGGTGCAGACCACGGCCATCTCGGCGGCGAACGCCTGTTGGCTGGACTCGCCCTCAGCAGCGGCGAGCGGGACACTGCCACCGTAGTCTCTTCAACACAGCCTGCCCGAATACAGGGCCTGGCGCTTGGGCTTCTTCTTGAACTTGGTGGCGATCTCGTCCTCGAGCCGGGTCGACCCACGTCTGCACCCGATGAGGATCTTGGTCACCCCCTCCGTCGCTCCGATGATCGGTCGCAGGATTGCCAGCGGCACTCCTGCACACATGTGAGTCAGCACCGTGTGCGGTGTGTGCGTTGTGATCGACAGTCAGCCACATGTTGTCGTGTCGCGTGTCACGTGTCGTGGCGTGTGCGGAAAGTGCTTCCCGAACTGGCGGTGTGAGAGGTGCGCCAGAGTCGAAGTTTAGACTTTTGTTTTTTTTAACCACGTTTCGCTGTCGATTGGCGCGTGTAACTCCGTTGATTGTCGACCGATCACGTGACAACGTATACACTACACGGACGCCTCCTTGGGCTTGTCTGCTTCCTTCCTCTTCTGCTGCTCTCCTTCCTCTGTCGTCACCGTCTCGTCGGCGGGCTGCTTCTCCTTTTCGGCGGTGCTGGCGAAGACGTCTTCGATGGGCGGCTGGCCGGGGAGCCGGGGCGGGAAGTCGAGCTCGATGGCGAGCACGTCGAGCTGGAGGATGTCGGTCTCGCAGCCCAGCAGCAGGCCCAGGTTGGGGGTCGTGCGGCCCAGGTCGCCGTGCACGAACTCCTTCACGTAGGTGCCGGCCTGCGTGGTCAGGTCGAGCGTGATGAAGTGCGGCGAGATGTACTGCGCCCGCATCGCGTAGATCGTTCGCTTGCGCACCATCAACGTTCGTCTGGATCGTCACATGTCAGGACACGACACGCACTATGACACACACGACACGCACACGACAAGGTGGTGGCGGTGGCGGTGGACAACAAACCTGTGGAGCACGCGGATGGGAGTGGTCTGGTCGATGACGAGGTCCTTCATGC
>NW_004457384.1:41860-114953 GCF_000313135.1 Acanthamoeba castellanii str. Neff
GGCATGTGTTGCGTGGCGCAACACTTTGATCGTTAGCACGAGGTCTGGCGCACAGAAGACGAAGGACGCGAACGCGCACGCACCTCGCGGGAGAAGTTGAGACCGATGCGACGGCGGAGCTCGTGGCCCAGAATCCACTTCATGGCTTCCTTGATGTCAACGATGGTAGACTTGTCTTCAAACTCTTCCGTAAATCTTCGAAGTGATTGTAGCATGTCAGGCGATTGATGATCGTGCGTGCGTGTGTGCGTGTGCGTGTGCGTGTGCGTACGTATAGAAACGTACTTGTGCGTGGCGAGGAGGTGGTAGTGGAGGGCGTATTGGCGGGTGACGGTGGAGGCCGGCATGGTGATGGTGAGCGAGTAGTCCGAGAACTCGTACTTGCCGGTGCCTCCCGTCAGAGCCGCCAGCAGCGGTCCCATGAACTTGTCCGACTGCACGTTCTGCAACGTGCCCAGGCAAGCCACGCACGCAGCCGCCTCTGCCCAGCGAGACACGTCGATGCATAGTGAGACATGGAAAGACGTGTCTTGTCGATGCAGGATGGCGAGGAGGAGGAGGCAAGTGCATACCGGTGGCTTGTGAGCGGGCGCGCCAGTCGCTGCCATCGGACCTGCGCTCGGTCTCGGGGAGAGTTGCCCACAGCGACTCCATGATGCAGCGGAGCACCTGGACCCATGCATGACATTTTTTTTTTACACAAAATCGTTAAAATCGAGTAGAAAGCAATTGGAACGAGAAGTAGAAGTGAGAGAGGAGCCAAGGGTGCTGGGTACGGGAAGGGGCTCGCGATAGAGGGAGAAGACGCGTTGCCCGAGGAAACGGAGGGCACAGAGCTCGCAGCAGCCACATCGAAGGAGGGTGAACAGGCCGGGAATTCGCGCTTTCATGTCGCTATCGTGGATCACCTCACCCACGTAGCGCCCGGCAGCTGCAGATTCGGCTTCAGTCGCGGTAAAGGGTGAAACCGTCGCCGCCTCTGTCTTGGCCTCCGTTTGATCTGTTTCCATCTTGGCCTGATTGGCAACAGATTCCCCTCCCTTTGCCTCCTCCTTGTGGATGTCCATATCCGCCGAATCAGATGCGGCAACCCCGCCAGACACTCCTTCTTGCTGCTCGCCCTCCATTCCAGATGAAGATTTTCACACACCATTCTTTTCTTTTGAAGAAAAATATTTCTTTCTAATTTCCTGAACACACCGGCAAGTGTGGTTGCAATGCAAAAAGGTGGCCCTCCTCTGCTTGTCGCGAGGAAAGGGGACTAGTAGACCGACGTGCGCGTTCGTGTGTACTGGAGGAGGGCCGTGCTCTCGGAGGAGACCACCTCTGTCGGGCCCACGTGCGGGAAGGCGAGGTTGTTGTCCTCGTCCTGCAGGTCGTTGGTGGAATCCGTGTCGCCGCCCGGCTCCTCGTCGCTGTTGGCGTAGAGGTCCTCGATGAACTGGTTGTCGCGCACGGCCTTCTCCTTGCTTGTTGTCACTATGTACACTTGTAACGCCGACGGCACCAGCTGTGTGTCGTGTGTGTGTGTGTGTCGTGTGTGTGCGGGTTACATTAGCACCACTGCGCACACACTCGCAGGTAAGTCGATCGTACCTCGGGCACGTAATAGGCCATAAAAATAAATAAAGTGGGGTGCAAGTAGCTGCCAGTCACCGGCCTGGCCAGCAGGAAAGAACGACGTCAGTGGTGCGCAAGCGAGGGGAAAAGTCGGTCGAAGAGTACCGGTAGAGGAACATGACGACTCGACAACAGAAGCAGGCGGTGAAGATCATGGTCGTCCCGAGCATCTAAGAAGAACGTCAGCGGTATTATAAAGAAGAAGAAGAAGAAGAAGACAGGGAGCGTGTCGAGAGTTTGAATCGTTTGTACCTTCCACACCTCCTTCATGTCGCCCCAGAGCTGAGTGGCCTGGGCTCGACGCTCGACCAGAATGCGGAGGCCGTAGACGAGGAAGAGCACGGCGTAGATCAAAAAGAGACAGGCGTCGGCGATGATGTTGGCGTCGTAGATCTGTGTGTGCCACGCCATGCCACGCCATGACGCAACGCAATGCAACGCACAGAAGCCGTGTGTCGTGTCAGATAATTGGCGACGTGAGAAGCCTTGGTCAAGAGAGACGCGTACGGGGTCACCGTCTCGCTCTTCGCCCGACGCCAGGAAGAGAATCAAGATTGCCATCTGAAAGATGTAGATCGCGACCACCGTGACCACGAACACCCATCTGCAGACATGCCACATGAGAGTTGCGTGTGAGTGTCGTGGTGTGCGGCGAGCACCAAGCCGAGGCAACGAGAAAATGCCAAAGCGGACGAAGAAGGAGGAACTACCGCAGGCGCGGAAGGAAGGCGCCGACGCCGTCGACGTCGATGTAGTTGCGATGGTAGGTCTCCATCCAGTAGAAGAGCACCAGCAGGAAAGAAGTGAAGTAGAGGCAGAAGGCGATGCGGTTCAATCTGCGACACGTGTAGCGTGAGTTTTTGTGAGCTATGCAAGAGTAGAGGCGGTGGGTACATGAAGGTTACGGGTGACTCATCGTCGGTCTGGTAGAAGGTGCGCAGAGCAAGCCATACCCACCGCACTGGCCACAACAGAACAAGAAGACACCGTAGGTTCAGGAGGGAATCGTTTGGAAAAGTTGGCTGCACTTTCGAGGTGCGCATTATTAATATTGATTTGATTTATCTCAATCGTAAATAAAACCAATTTCATCAGGTACTATAATCAAATCAACATGCTCGCCTCTTCTTTTATTAAAAAAATTAAATTTATAATAAATAATCGGGGGGGGGGCAAAGGGTCGATTGGGAAGGTGCGCGGTACCACAGAGAAAGGAGAAGAGGAAGCAGTGGAAGACAGTTTGGACGGAGACGCGAAAGCAGGAACCTGTGCGAAAGCCCGTCCATACGTAGGCCGCGATAGTGATCACGAGCAGCGTCGAGTACATGCTCAGCCCCACCACTCCATCTATCAGGTCCGTGGTGGCCATTCCTCCGCCATGGACCACTGGGGTACTCTTCGATCGCGCTCTGTGCGTGTCCTCCCTTCTCCCTGCTCCAAATCACGTAACTAAAAAGGTTGGATTTATTGTCCATATTATTCCTATTTCCTAAATATTAAGAATATTTATTTTATTTGTTTGTATTTGAATTATGAATAAATAAATTTGGCTTCACTTTGTTGGTTGAAGATGACGGAGAGCGCCTTTCCGATCAAGCACGAGTGGGGTGGCCACGGCCGGGGCCGCTACGTGGTGAGCGCCCGGCCCATCAAGCGAGGTGAAGTGGTGCTCGAGGCCCTGCCCTACGCCCTCGCACCCAAACTCCCCTCCCTCACCTGCACCCGCTGCTTCCGCTTTCATCCACCATCTTCAACTTCATCTCCCACCTCTCCATCTCCATCATCTTCGGAGTTGCAAACCTCCCAATTTGCGGATGTGAGCGACGATGAAGATGAAGATGAAGACAGAGTTGGCGCGGCCCAGGTCTCATCCACATCATCGACGAAGCTGCATCCGTGCTCGCTGGGCTGTGGCGCGGCGTTCTACTGCTCGCCGGCCGAGGAGGCGGACGACCGGCCGCTGCACGGCCTCGAGTGCGTGGCCTGGCGGCGCGTGCGCGAGGTGGGCGCCTCGATGGAGCTCACCGAGAGCGAGGAGGCCGAGCTGCGGCTCGTCTTCCGGATCGCGGCGCGACACCACCGCGAGACGCTCGACCACCGGTTCGCCGATGATGAAGCCGAAGCCGAGGAGGCCGATGATGAAGATGAAGACAAGAGCAACAAAAAGAAGAGGAAGAAGAAGGGGATGGACAACATGCAGAACGAACTGACGGAGCCCACCTACGACGACGTCCTACGGTTATGCTCCAACCGCGAGAAGCGACCAATTGAGGTCCGCCAGTCCTCCTTTTCGTGGGTGTGTCGTGCGTGTCGTGCGTGTCGTGTGCGTGTGCGTGTGCGTGTGCGTGTGCGTAGTGCGTAGTGCGTGTCGTGAGCGTGGCTGTTGACTGACGATTTGATGTGCGCATGCAGGAGATGACGTTCTGGCGGAGGGTGGTACAGCGGGTGGTGGCGCCGCTGGCGCAGACCTCAGAGTCGTCCGCGGGCCGAGGAGTCGCCTGGTCCAAATACGATTTTGTAGGTTGGCCGTACACCCCAAGCGATTGCTTGAATTTATTTATAATTATATTTAAACTTTTATCTCACCTCTGCGCTGACCTGCGGCCACCCCGAAAACACGACAGAGCTGATCTGCAAGAACCTGTGCAATGGATTCGGCTTGCGCGGTGCCGGAGGGCAGTGCTACGCCTACGGTGTCTACCCGGCCGCGAGCTACTTCAGTACACACCGCCCCTCGTCGCACACAACACACACGCGACACATGCACACGACACACACACACACACCGCACACAATGAAGTTCTGACCCTTTGTTCAGACCATTCGTGCTACCCCAACATTTGCCGAATTGAGCAGGATGCTGGCCAAGCCGCACCGGGCCGCAGGCGACAGAGGTCAGTCAGTACTCCCTTTCCCTTCTTTGTAGCTTCTATGCAACCTGTTCACACACGCACTCGCTTGTGCGTGCTTTGTGTCGTGTGTTGCATTTGTGTTGAATGGACAACAACAACAACAACAACAACAACAGCATCAGGTTCGTCGCGCTGGTCGACATTCCCGCCGGCCGCGAGCTTAGTCTGTCCTACATCGACGGGAGCAAGCCCACCGAGCAGCGGCGGCTCGCGCTCAGCAGCATCTACTTTTTCCACTGCATGTGCGCCCGATGCGAGACCAGCAGCAGCACCAGCGGTGGCAAGGGCAAGGGCGGCAAGACGAACAACAACAACAAGAAGAAGCGGCACAAGGACGACTACGTGCAGCGGTTCGTGTGCGGGAGCTGCACCAAGAACAACGGGCGCGGCGTCATGTACCCCGTCTCGCCCACCCACAACCGATGCAACCTGTGCCACCGAACCGCCGCGGTGGTGGCCCACCAGCGAGGCCCCAAGACTGTCGCCCGGCCTGCCACCACACAACAACAATAATAGAAGGCCTTGACTTGTTGGGACAAACTCCAACGGAGCACCGACAACGGAGATGAGCTCCATGTAGGCCACGAGCAACACAGCTCTAGAGAGACGCGCTGGACCCATAAACACCAGCCCCCGGCAGAGCGGTCGGCATGGTGGTGGTGGCCGCCTCCTTCAGCTCGAACTGGTAGGCTGGTCCCTTTTCCCACGAGTTGGCGCCAGGATCGACCTCGGGCACGGGGATGTCCTGGCGCGGACTCGGGTGAGTATGAGGGTTCAACTGCGGAGGTGGTGGACTGGTGGGCACCAGGCCAACAGCAGTGGTTAAAAGATAGGAGGATACCTCGCGTCCCTTGCGGCAGGCCTCCGTGTCGATGCCCAGCTTGCCGTGCACTCGGTCCAGCAGGCCCTTGTCCAGTTGGTCTGTGCACAGATGCGGGGAAGTTCACATCGTGTCGTGTCGTGTCGTGTCGTGTCGTACCGTCGGCGGTGAGGGCCATCATGAGACGTGGCGGACCCATGGGCAGCGGGTCGCCGCGGTCGACCTGCCAGAAGTGGAACACCTTGCCGTAGGTCTTGATGAACCCCTGCTCCCCCCCCCACACGCACGAGTCGTTATCGGTTAGGCCTGGCCCCACCGGCGAGCATAGCGGGCTTTCACCCGGGCGTACCTCCATGAACTTGTGCTCCGCTACCGATGGTACGCCCGGGAGCACCAACATCCCCGACTTGACCTCATAGTGGTGGCTGAACGGCCACACGACACACGACACACGCACACAACACACACAGCACGACACGACACGACAAACAGCACCACACATAGATCGTGCACAAAAGTCAGACAAAGAATGTTGGAGAAGGGCGAGTGGTGGTCCGGAACACACCTGTGCCACAGCTTCTTCTCGTCCTCGGGGAGGGTCTTGAACAGACGCTCGGACACGACGTACTCCACGCCGATCAGCCGCGCGTTCTCCTCGTTCGAGTCGAAGATGAGCTGCGCACCAGTCAGCAGACGGGGAAAAACTCATGGCCGCCTCATGAGCGCTTGAGTAGAAAAAGATAAGATCACAGGATCAGCGCACGTACGCACTGGTGGACCTCGTCGTTGATGCAGGAGCAGTAGTGGTGGGCCTCCACCTGACGCTTGACGTCCCCCGAGTAGAAGTGGAGCGCGCACAGGTGCAGGTGGACCTGCTCGAGCGGTGCTGCACACGTAGGAAGGAAGGAAGGGGCCTTAGCGCGGGGTCCGTCGTGTGCGTCGTGTGCGTCGTGTGCGGTGTGTGACGAGTGCGCAGAAGCCGGGACAGTGCCTGCTGAAGGTGGAGCTGCGTACCTTTGGACTGTAGGAGGCTGGCGCCGGCCTCGGCTGCCTTGAGTTTGAGCCACTCCGTGGTCATCGACTTGGCTTCACGTAAAAGGTGGGGTGGTGAGGTGAAGTGTGTTGTGTTGGGTTAGGCAAACTATGATAGTTTTTGTGCTCGCTCGCGGCCCTGGCCTGACTGTCCTTGTCCCGCCCGAGTCTCTTCCTCGCTTGCATTTCCCTTTTCTCTCCACCTCTTTTCGACCACCCTTCAGCTTCTTCTTCTTGCTGCTGCTGCCGCGAGGAGAAGAGGTTGATCCCGCAGGCCGGTTGATGGAGTGGAGAGGACGAAGCTGCAACTTGATGCAGTTGATGGAGCGCCTGCCCAGCGTGGGTAGACGTAGGGCGGGGTTCATTTGTATTACACAAGTGCGTGTAGTGCCGCCTGAGAGCATGTACAAGAAGAAGAAGAATAAAGGTGTGCTCGTGCTACCTGCGGCCTTTGCCCTTTTTCTGGTGTGGATGGAACGATGGATCATCACGTGAGATATGAGATGTGAGATGCAGTAGATTGTAGGGAAGGTACCATGGCTTGCTGCATGCAGGTGTTGAACTGGACGAACTCCTTTTGACACACGCCCTTCTCCAGCTCTGTCAGCTTGCCTGCCAAGCACTGCCCATACACGCCCGCCTGCAGTCATGAAGATCGATGAGCACGTTTTCGGGCTCTAAGAAGCGTCGTAAGTGCAGGAAGCACAAAAGCACCTCTTCGGAGCACTGAGCGAACGAGGAGCTGAGGAGCGACACCCAGCGCCGCGATGAAGACGTGGCTGGTCCGCTCATCTTCTTGTTTCTTTATTTCTTTTCTCTTGGCTCCATTTCTTTATTTCTTTTCTCTTGGCTCCATTTCTTTATTTCTTTTCTCTTGGCTCCAGCCCCACGTACCTATCCCCCATTGCTTCTTGTTCATCTTACAAAGATTCACGTTTGCATGTTCTAGGACACCCTCATCTTTTTCGTTATTCCTTCGGCTACTTCATGATTTAACCCATCATCCGCCAATCAGATGCGTCGAGGGCTCCGCTGGGTGTCGCAGGCAGCGGCTGTGGCGGTGCCGGTGGCCATCGGCATTCCGCTGGCCGTCGATGGCGCCATGACCATCTACACGGGCTACGCCAGCGCCGAGTGGCCGGCCGCCAAGGCCACCGTCACCCGCTTCCTGGCCGTGCCCGTCGCTGAGGCCGAGACCGAGGCCGAGGCTGACGAGGCCCAGCAACAGCAGCAGCAGGTGGCGCCGCGGGCGCGGTGGCACGACGTGCGGCGACGGATCGACCGACTGCTCAACAGCCAACACACGCTCGACTTCACCGTCGAGTTTGAATACACCCTGCCCGACGGGTCCGTGCTCTCTGCTTTCTCTCTCTTGCCCTCATCTTACCGTAAGTGAGAGCGACTCACGCGCGTGTGCGATGTCGTGTGCGGCGTGTGCGATCGATTGGCACAGAAAGACGTACGTGGGGACGTCGAAGCGGGACGCCAACTTTCCGAGCCGGCTCGACCTGGAGTGTCCGTCGTGCATGATGCAGGCCGAGACCATCATCGACTTCTTCGGCCACCCGGGCAAGCAGTTCCTCCTCTTCTACCACCCCGCGCGACCCACCGCCTTCACCAAACCACCTGCGGCCGCCCGCGCGCCGCCCTTCCTGCGCTCCCTCCTCGCCCGCCGGGAAAAGGGCAGCGACCAGCCCGAGGTGCGCCTCGGTCGCAATCGCCGCGACGTGTATGCGATGTTTTGGGCTGACCGACTGGTCTGGTGGTGCAGGGCCGGTATCCGCTGTACAGCCTGGACGCGGGGATGATCGCGCCCACGGCCTACGAGCGACTGGCCTGGGGCAGCGCTCTGGTCGGCGTGGGCGGACTCGGCCTGCACCCGCGCTACAGGTTCGGTTGTTTCGTCATTGCTGTCGTCATCGTCGTCTTCTTTCTTGTTCGTAATCGTCGTGGTCATCAACAGGACCCAATCATGGACGCAGCGTCTGACAACACAGCGGGGCCTGTTTCCGGTGTTCTGCTTGGCCGTGGCCAGCGGCGTCTCAGCGTTCGGGCTGAGTCTCTTTCTTGAGTCGCGCCTCGCCGCCTCTGCTGCCGCCAACAACAAACGATCTGGCGGTGGACCATGACCATGAGGAAATAAAGAGAGAGAGAGATGTCGTGCTTTCTCGATCGCTTGGTTGGTGGCTTTGGTGTGCCGTGCGAGAGACGCGCAGTACGTTGAAACCCATTGACACCAGACCTCTTCCAATGCAAAAGAAGAAGAAGAAATGGGGGGGGGGCGAGGTTGAGGATACAATCGTGTTGGTTTGGTTCTCCTACGAAGGAGGACGAAAAGGAGGAGAAGAAGAAGAAATTGGAAGACACACAAGGTCGCATCAACGCAACCCGGGCCATTGTTTGATGGCCCGGCATTGCTCGGGATCGCACTGTCGCCAGTAGTTGATGCTCGTTACATGTCGTCGTCGTCATCATCTTCTCCGCGTTCCTGTACATCTACCGTTTCCCCCCCCCTGGAGGCCAGGCTACGCTTCTTCCCGCGTCTGTTGCAGGTGTGGAAACAACACATAGAAACATGAGAAGTTAGTTCGTGCATGAGAGAACGAGAGAAGTGAGAAGCAGCAAAGTGAAAGTGAAGGGACGTACGGGAAGGGCGCGCTGGTCCTCGCCCTAATCGCTGGTGGTCGGCGCATCGGGCTCTGTGGCCCGGAATGCCGCCGCCGCCACTCGAGGCCAGGCTACGCTTCTTCCCGCTTCTGTGGTGCGTGTAACATATGATCAGTTGGTTGGTCAGTGAATGGAAGATGCACACAGAGAGCGAGAGGTTGAAAGACGTACGGGAAGGGTGCGCTGGTCCTCGCCCTAATCGCGGGCGGTCGGCTCATCGGGCTCTGTGGCCCGGAATGCCGCCGCCACTGCTCAAGGCCAGGCTACTCTTCTTCCCGCGTCTGTCGCACGCGCAACATAGAAATATGAGAAGTCAGTTCGTGAAAGGAAGCAAATTGAGAAGCAGCAAAGTGAAAGTGAAGGGACGTACGGGAAGGGTGCGCTGGTCCTCGCCCTTATCATGGTCGCTGATGATGGTGACCACGCGCCGATCTTGAGATGGATCGGTGGGTGGTCGTCTTCGTTGTAGTAGTAGTAGTAGTTGATGATGATGATTGTGTTCTTCTTGCCGGTCGTGCCGGTCGTCCGTCGCTCGTCGTTCCTCTCTCTCTTTTTTTTTTTTTTGGTCTTGACTCCTCCGTCCGCTCGAGGGTTGGCGGTGGCGGTTAGGCGAGGGTGGCCCACATCCCACCTTCGCTCAAGTCAGTCGCGTTCCTGTTTGTCGTTCCAACATAAAACCCCCCAAACGGTTAGCGAACGAGTTCAGCAGCAGACGACTCGCGAGCAAGAAGAAAGAGAAAGAGAAAGAGAGAGCGCGTACAGGAGGGCGGCGGGCAGCCGGCTGAGAACGGCCTGGAGCTGTTGGTCGTACACCGGCGGGAGGTCGGCCACGTCGAAAAACTGGCCCATGGTCATCGGGTTGAGCGGGGCCTCCTCGGGGCCTGCGTGGCGGCCGCGGAGGTCCTCAAGTACGACCCACTCCTCCGCATCGTCAATTGACGAATCCTCTTGGTCTTGCTCTTCTTCTTCTTCTTGACGTTGATTCTTGACCCGTTCGCACCAGTTGGTGTCGCTGCATGAATGATGATGAAGATGAACAACCAGATTAGAGGCCGCCAATCAATCAATACAACAAATCGGGAAGTATTAAGGACGTACATAGGAGGGAGGAGGGCCACGTCGATGAACTGGCCCATCAGCATTGGGTTGAGTTGAAATTCGTCGTTGTCATCGTGCGCCTCCTCCTAATTGTTGTCGATTTTTGAGATTGATCAAAACGCAATCGGCAAACAATTGCGATGTGAGCCAGAAGCGTACCGGCATGACTTCAGATTGTTGGCATTCCTCGCTCACGCACATCGCCGTGCTGAGGCAGGCGATCTCGCCTTTGGCCTCCTTGAGCAGGCTGACGAGCGGGCGCGTCTCCTTGGTGGGGATCTCATCTTGGGAGGCGAGCGGGTGCGTCTCCTCGGCGGTAATCTTGGGGGCCTCGGCCAGCTCCTTGGCCCTCTTGGCCGTCTCGACTGCCGCCTCGACAATGGCCAGCAAGTGGGCCGCCCATTGCTGTCGGGCGGCTTCCGTGCGTTTCTAATGGGTTGTTGTGGCGATTAATCAAATGCGGAATAAATAAATAATCGAAAGTACAATGAGCAAATGGGGGGGTACGTTGGTGGCCTTGGTGAGAACGGTGGTGATCACCGCGATGATCATCATGTCGAACAGCACCACACACATGGTGTAGTGGTGTCGTTGCTCGACCGAAAGAGTCCACAGACTCTTCTCCGTCGTGATGTAATGGCGGCCGACGCGGAACGGCGGAACCTCCTTCATGGAGCGGGCAGACTTCGCCACCAACAACGACCAGAAGTGGTCGTCGCTGGTCGAAGCGAAGCTGGCCTGAGGTACGATCGACTGCTCCATGCGAACGGTCAAGTCGATCGTGGCGAAGGTTGGGCCGGCGGTGGTGAAGAGGAACCCGATAGTGAGGGTCATCATCGCCAAGAACCAGAGAGCAAACTTGATGGTGTTGTTCATCATGTTGGTGAGCTGTGTGTTGCTTGCTTGCTTGTTGGTTGAAACGACAAAAGAAAAAGGCCAACGTTCCACCTTCTTGGTCTTCGCGAAGGTCACGGCGACCGGCCACGTCACCCCAAAAACACAATGCCCAAAAAAGGAAGTGGAGGAAAAGGACACCAATCACAATCACACAAATAAAGTAAATAACTGGAATACTTCGTGTAGCTGTGGCGAAAGATGAAAGCAACGCTGGCAGCACATCCCGAGATGTTCGAGCATAGAGATGGCAATCGGTGCATGCCTTGGGGACAAATCGAAACGATTCTTCTTTACTTCTTCCTTCTCCCCCCTTTGCCCATGCCTCATGGGCACCAACATCGCAGCTTTCACAACGTCCTGCTCTTGACGACTTTGAACGTTGCTCCTGACGGCAACACGTCCCAACGGCATCCTCACCCTTGCCCATCTAGACAGCTCTCGCCCCCCATTGCCGCCGACGCAGGCCTGAGAGATGTGGAGAGGCCAAACGGTGCACCTTTGGGGACAAATCGAAACGACTCTTCTGGTACGGTACCGTACTTCTTTCTTCCCCTTTGCCCATCGCCTTCTACAGAAGCCCAGGTAGGTACAACTCCACAACCCTGCCATCAAATGGTTTCAATTGTGGCCTGTGTATGTACGGCGGTACCGCAAGATTCGCGGCTGTACTTCCCCCCCCCCGCCAGGATGTGTGCCAGTGTGGCTCTTCACTCTCAAGTAGTACTTCGAAGCAGTGAGCCCGCCATAGAGTGGTGCTCAGCCAATAAATACACCAAGAGTTGTCTTCGCCCCCGCTTGCCTTTCATCTCTTTTCGCCTGCGTGAGGCGGTGGCGAGTTTCTTTTCCGTTGTATTTGGCCGCCCTTGAACCGGCGAGCAGACTGCTCCGCAGCGGCCGAGGAACAGGCTGCATCCTCAAGTCGTACGGAACCAGGGACGAAGAGAATCATAATGATGGTGGTGGTGGTGATGCTACCAACGACTGACGAAGAATAAACCAACAAAGATGACCACCGACAAGGATTGCACAGGTTCGAGTCTAACAAACAAGTGAGCAGCCTTCTCCTTCTTTGTTGTGGTCGTCTTACGAGGGGGGAGGGAGGGCTTCACATACCGATAGCTTCGTTGGGATCTTGGCCAGCGACTCGTCAGGACTTGTGTTGGTGGTGGAAGTCTTCAGCTCCTCCGCTCCAGCTGTTGTGTGGTGTTGACCGGTAGCCACTTGCCTAATGCCGCACCCCCCCCCAATGAAACTGAAAAGAAAAGCTGTCTGCTGGTGGGCTTTGGCGCACTGTGATCTTTTTCCGTTTATTTTGTACAAGAGGAAGAGCACCACCATCATCATCATCAACCTTTGGCGTTGGGGGAGGGCAGGGTGAGGAGGCGGGTGAGGAACGTGCAGAGGGTATTGACGAGGGCCGTGAGGTCGGCCTCCTCCTGTCGGTCCTCCTCCGCGTCGGTGCCCACCGACTCGGTGAGCCGTCGGCAGATGTACAGCCGCGGCTGGCCCTCGCCCACCTCGGCCGATAATGATGGCATCATCGACGAGGGCGACGACGGCACCGACGACGATGCCGACGAGAGCCAGGGCATGTTGAACACGGCCGGCTGGGGCGGCGGCGATGAAGGCGGCGACGAGGGCAGGGCCGGCGCGCCCGGCAGGGCCAGGTGGATGAGGAGGTCGGCGACGCGGCCGACATGAGGAAGAGGTGGCGGCACTGTGGGGTGAGGAGCACATGGGCGCGCTCGCGGTAGACCTCGCCCAGGTACTTGAGCACCTGGTGCCAGGGCAGTCCCATCCCGTACACGAGCGCCAGCGACGGGTCGACGTCGTCGATGGCGCGCCACCTGGCCATCTGCATCAGCAGACACACCTCGGCCTCGCTCATTACGCCCGAACCGTCTCCTCCCGAGCCTGCACGCCGCACACAACGTCAAACAACGCCGTACACGCATGACCGCACGCACGCACTCACACCATCGCACACGCAAGACCGCACCTGGGTAGGATGGAAGCTTGCTGAGCTTGAGCCACAGGTCGTCCCGGCGTCGGTGCATGGCGGCGGTGTCGACCACCTCGCGCAGTCGGCGCGCAGCGGCCTCGCCCACCTCGCCCATGGCACCGGCGATGTCGATGTCGAGATCGAGTTCGCCCACGGCCGACGGCGCGCGCGGCGACGCCAGCGGCACCGTGTGCGACGGCGTCGTGCGGAGAATGAACATCTTGATCCGCATCACACGCGGCGTGTAGGTTGCGGCCGCCGACACGCCCTCCTGCTGCTGGACCAGCGTCGGCTGACGACTGCTGGTGCCGCCGCCGAGGAAACTGCCCTCGCGGCCGCCGGGGAGGAGCTTGCCGACGAGGCTGCCCTCGCGGCCGCTCGGCAGGCCGGAGAGGAGGGACGGCTGCGGGACGAACGAGGCACCGCCGGTGTTGGCCGCGCCCGGCGTGGAAGTGACGGACGACGCCGTGGTGGTTGCTGACGTGGCAGTCGAGATGCCCAGCGCCGACATGCGATTCGATGACGAGGCGGTGCTCGACGAGGCCGATGAAGACGACGACGACGACGACGACGCTTGAAGAGTGTCGGGCAGCACGAAGGCCACCACCGAGTAGACCTCGTGCAGCTGCGAGGCCGGCGTCGGCGCCGTGAAATAGAACGCTGGCACGATGCCGCGCGCCTGTGTGACGGCCAAGCCCAGGTCAGCTGTGTGCCGGCCCAGCCCGGTACAGACGGGCAAAGCAAATAAATAACCGCGTTTTGGGTGGAAATGGGAGCGTACGTCGAGGGTGCGAAGACCGTAGCGGGAGGAGTGTCGGCAGATGAACTGGAACAGTTCGATGGGACCGATGCGGATGCCGTTGTTGGGCAGTGGAATGGAAAGAATGCGGGCTGCGAGCTGGTTGCGCGCGTAGGAGGGCGGCGCCGGCACGTCCTGCGACAGCGAGTGGAGGGTGGCGAGCCACTCGGCCGACGGCAGCGGCGGCAGCGCAGCGTCGGGCGCCGCCAGGAACGAGTGCAGCGCCTCCACGTGGAAATCATACACCGACGACCCTGCGAGTAGTGGTAGGCCACCATCAGAAAGAAAGAAGCGAAGGGCGCAAAGAACGAAAGAGGCGGGGAAAAAAGCGACAACTTAATGAAGAATGGATGCGTACCCAGGTGGAGCTGATGTCGCACGCGGCCGCACTCGCGGACCATCTGCTTGCCCCAGTTCTTGCTGCGGGATTCTGCGGCGGGGGCGGGCAGCTGCAGGCCGTAGACGTCGCAGGCCACGAAGCGACCGCGGAGCGCGACCGCGAGCAGCAGCACGCCCTCGTCACCCACCGGTTTGTACAGGTACGCCGTTCGCCCTTGATCCTGTGCAATGCAAAAACGAGAGGGTAAGCCACGACACACACGACGCGCATGACATGCACGCACACGCACACACGCACACACGACACACAGCACACAGCACACAGCACACAGCAGTACCGGATCGTTGGGGGCGTGTGCGGGGAGGGAGGTGCCGCCGAGCAGTCGGAGGTAGCGGGTGTACTGCTCGAGGAATTTGTAGGCCACGTCCTGCGCCCAGTCGGATTCGCTCGCGGCCTGCTTGGGCTGGGCCGAGAGGTAGAGCCGCTCCGACGAGGGCGGCGCCGTGGGTGCCTGCTTGGTGTGGCCGGCGGTGAAGCGGAACGGCACGCGGTAGCAGCACACGACACGCGCCGAATGGGTGATCGTCTGCGCGTGGTTGGCGTGGCCCTGCGGACCCACCCGCCCGTCGTTCCGGACCGATATCACGTTGTGCCGCCACTGGGAGGTCACGCGCACCAGATCGTACAGCTTCTTCATCTGTTGTGCCGCACACAAACAACAATAACAATAAATATAGCGAAAATCACATAAGCAATGACGGTAATAACAACGAATGATAAGAACAAGAACAAGAAATAAGCAGAGGGCGCACCCGGGTGTGGTGGTGCGCGGCGATTTCCTTGAGTTGGTAGCCGTGTCGGGCGAGTGGGTTGGGTTCGTTGGCGAGAGGCGTGCGGTGGAGCGGAACGGTGGGCGCCTTGTTCTGGAGGACGAGGTCGAAGTCCTCCTCCTTGCCAGCGCTGCCGCCATCGCCGCGGTCCCTGCCCCGCGAGCCCGCCCCGGGCGTCCCCTGCGCGCCCTGACCCGCGCCTCTCGCACCGCCTCCGCCCTCGCGCCGGGCCTCGGACTTGGGCGTTTGTGGAGGCAACGCCGGCTGCGGGATTAACGCCTCCATTGCCTGCGTGTGCGGTGTGCGTTGCGGTGTGCGGTGAACGTGAGCGTTAGCGGTGTGCGCGTGTGCGATGAGCTCAGGGAAAATTGTTAGAAGCTGAGCTGGGGTGTGGTACCTCGATGGAGAAGGGAGAAGCGGCGGCGCCGCTCTTCTCGGCGCCGCCCTTGGGCGTGGTGGGCATCGGAACGCCGCGGAGGAAGCGCAGCGCCGCCGGGATCTGTCGACCGGGCGCAGGACCACCGCCGGGAGTCGCGGACGATCCGCCGGCGGGCGTGGGCTTGGGCAAATGACTCAAGCGGCAGTAGAGCCCCATTTTCTGAAAGAATTCGATGAATGTCAGTGCGCACGAGTCAAAAGGCGGCCAACGGCGTGTGCGGTGGTGTTTCTGGCGTGTGAGTGTTGTGTGTCGGTGCGTGTCGTGCGTACCTGATACAGAATGCGTTGCAGGACTACGTCGCGCTGACGAGCCCACCCGGCGTGCTGCTCGACGAAGGACGAGAGGCGCTCGGTCAACGACGTGGCCCAGTTGTAGGTCAGCACCTCGGCCCGATCGGCGGTGATCTTGCCGATGGCGAACCACCGGCGTCGGCCCACCGACACCTGGTCCACCGACGACGGCCCGCCGCCGCCGGCCCCGCCGATGCCACTTCCGACTCGCGCGCCTCCGGTCACCTGCGCGAACAGCGTGTGGTGGGGCACCGTGGGGCCCTCCTTGCGGTCCTCCTCGATCTGCGCCGTCTCGCTGTCGCCCACGACGATCGTGAAGAGGAACTTTTGCTTGTTGGCAATCAGCACCTTGGGCACCTTCCGCGCCTGTGGTGGGAGTGTGAACGAAAAGAAAGAGAAATCCGATAAGAAAATGCGGTCGCGGCGAGACACTTCACAAGAGCTGGATCGGGCCGGGGCGCACCTCGACGCTATGCACAGCGTCCGGGTAGCGCACGAGGAGCGTGGGTTTCGATGCGGGTCGCATGTCGTGAAGCAGCGTGAGCAGGCTGGTGACGAAGGTCTGGAGTTCCCAGGCGCCCATGGACACGGGACCACCGACGAGGTTGACCGACGGGCTGCTGATCGCCGCCGCCTGTTCCAGCAGATCGCGCGCGGCCAAGGGCATGGCCGCCCGACGCAGTGCGCTCGTTTCCAGGGCGTAGTCCAAGAGAGTCTTACGGAGGGTCTGGCGTTAGTGCAATCGCACGCGATAACTACACGACGCACGGTGATGGTAGGTACCTGGTGAATCCGCTCCGACAGCTTCTGGGAGAGGGCGTCGATGGAGAGGCCACCGCGGCCCCACATGTCGATGGCGATGCGGTACCGGCACTCGCGCTCGTCCGTGCGGGCGAGGGAGGGGGAGTACTGGGGCAGCTGCGCCCGCACGATGCTGAGCCACTCGTCGATCTGGGGGCGGTCGGCCGCCTGCGGGACGTGAGGCACCCGCAGCACCGTCCGCCCGTGGGCGTCCAGCAGCCGTATGAACACGCACGCCATGCCCTGCCGACAGCTCTCATCAGCACACAACCGCACGACACGCGACCACACAAAAGGGGGGTGGGCGCGAACCTGTCCTATTTCGCCGCCGGCGCCTCCCGGCCCGGAGGCGGCGCCCTGGTTGTAGAGGAACATGAAGTCGGCTTCGGTGATGGTCACGAGTTCGTCGGTCTGCTCGTCCTCCGGGGCTGTCACGGTCACTGTCGGCACGGCGTCGACCTCGCCCGTGACGCTGGGCGAGTCCAGCGTAGGCCGCCCCGACGGTCCGACCGCGAACTGCATGCGGTACAGCAGCCTGCACGTGCGCATGATGACGTCACGTATGACACGTCAGCATGAGTCAGCACGAGAAAAGGGGGAGTGGGGGCGTTGTACAGGAGGAGATTCTGCCGAAGGAGGTGGAGGAAGAGGTAGCAGTCGGAGAGGACCAACGGCAGGCCCAGTGTGACGGACTTGTCGGGGACGGGCGAGGGCTGGAGGAAGGCCACGTCCTCGGCGGTGAGCTTCAGCAGCGGGTTGCGCAGCAGCAGGCTCGAGATGACCGCCAGGGTTGTCGACGACAGTCGGCTTTCGACCACCTGACCAGCGCAAACTGACAGTTAGCATTCGCGCACACTGCATCACCGCACACGCATAAAACAAAGAAGAAGGGCACACCTCGCGCAGTTGGTCGGCGATCTCGGCGCCGACTTCTTCGACGCCAAACACCTCGACCTGGAGCACGTAGCCGGTCGGCTCCTCCTCCCCGAGGAGGCCGTCCTTGTCCGCGCCGCCGCGGACCAGCGAGAGCTCGCCGCTCCGCGAGCCCATCCGCTTCAGCTCCTGGCTGTCCCGCAGCGCGGCGACCTGCGGCGATCGGGCCTGAGGCCTGACGTCCGCCTCGGACACCTTCTTCGCCACCGGCGTTGGCGTCGCAACTCCCGTCGACTCCTTGCTCTGGGGGGTCGCGGGGGACTCGACCTTGGCGGCGACCGGCGCCGGCGAGGGCTCCTTGCCCTCCTGCTGCGCCTCTGCCTGGGCCACGGTGAGAGCCGACAGGCGCAGATAGAACGTGTTGCCGGTTTTTTCCTGGTTTCGCCATGGAATTCAAGTTTAGTACATTCTTGTGCGTCGTGCGGATCATGTGCGTGTCGTGTCGTGTCGTTGGTCGTGTCGTTGGTCGTGTCGTGTCGTGTCGTGTCGTGTCGCATCAATGATGTGTGCGTGCCGTACCTTGTAGACGAACATGTGCCGACGGTTGCCGATGGCAAAGGGGTCGAGGACGGCACCGATCACGGCGCGTAGTGCCGCGTCGGGCTCGAGCCTGCGATGAAGAGGGAATCGGATGACATGCACCCGCGGACAGGCAAAGCGACCCGGCCGGTAGGCCTCCAAGTCGAAGAACAACGGGTTCGCCCGCTGCACGCGCGCAAGACAAGGCATTTGAGTAATTCGTTACAAACCACGCCCCATTATCAAATGAAAGGCAAAGCTGGTGTGGTATGGTACGTACCTCCTTGCCGACGTGAAGGATGAAGTTGTCTTGCCAGGCGCTGCGTTGCGTCTTCTCCTTTTCGTCGCTCTCGGATGGCGGAATGAGCAGCGCCGAGCAATGCGACGTCTTATGCAACGACCTGGAAAATAGATTCGTGTGCGTGGCGTTGGCACTCGTGGCGGTGGTATTAAGGCGAAGAATTTGACGGCAAGGGCGTACCACAAGAGGATTTCCTGGTTCACGCGACGCACGAGGTGCGCAATGGACCGCTCGGCGCGCATGACCACCGCGCGAGCCTCCTCGGGCGTGAGCCGGCCTCGCTGGAATCGCAGTCGCACCCGCGGGCCGTTGATTCGGCTGTCCTCCGGCGTGATGATGAGCCAATAGGGAAGCTTGTTCTTCTCGCCCTTTCCCTCGCGGCCTTCTCTGTCGCTGGCCTCGTCGTCGTCGTCGTCGTCTTCTTCGCTCAAACGCTCATCTTCGAGGTCGGCGTGGAGAAGGCCCTCCACACTGCTGTCGCCGTCATCGACATTGTCGACCTCGTCGACCGCCTCGTCGGGCAGCGCGAGGAAGTCCTCGCCGACCGGCTGCAGTCGTAGCGCGTCTGCCTGTGCCTGCGGCCGCGCCAACTGCCGCAGGAATATCTGCATTCCCTTGCCCGCTTCCTGTTCATTTCCCGGGGTTAGTCCACAACGCGATTCAATCCTATCGCCGGCCCAAGAGCTCTTGGGACTGGAAGCGCACCAGAAAGACCAGCGGGTACACAGCCACATGTCGTCTGCCTGACGGGAGCGAATCAACCTGCACCAAAGCAATCAGCCGTTAGCACGCGACGCACGACACGCACGACACACGACACACAACACACACGATACCTGCTGCACGACGACACCCAGAGTGTCTTCGCGGAGGTCGACGCCACCGGCGGGTCCGAGACGGAGGGACTGGCGGATCTTGTCGAGCGTGTAGAGGGTGAGCGAGGCGTGGATCTCCGCGCGCAGTACCGTCATGGCGTTGAGGATCGGGGCCGGCAGCGTGTTGTACGGCCGCGGGATGTCGTGAGCGCCCGACTGGCCCGCGGCGTGATTGCCGTGCGATTGCGAGCGTCCGTGGTGGCCGTGGTGATCCGATCTGCCAACCAACCAACCAACAATCAGATCTTGCTCTCGCTCGCCACTCAACAATCAGAGATCATCGCTACGTACCTTCGGGCGTTGGTGCCGCGGGTGAGCTCCTCAAAGTAGTCGCCGGTCGACGCGTTCCTGGGCGTGGGCAGCGGGGGCAGCGTGAGCGCCACCACCTGCAGGACCACCTTGCCCCGCGACGTGCGGAGGAACGAGGCGCTGCTCTGGGAGTGGAGGTAGTCGAACGCGTCCGCCTCCACATCCTCCTGCACCAATCAGCGTTTTACGTTGAGTCCGGAGACACTGGTGAGCATCCACCAATCTAAACTCTGAGAAATCAATACCTGGATGTCGGGGTCATCGGTGTCGGTGTCGGTCGAGAAGCTGCGCAGCGGCTTGGGCGTCATGCCGTCGGTCCCGGTGTCGGTGTCCTCGCCGATGTCGGTCGCGTCGGTGACGTCCGTGTCATCGCCGTAGGTGTCGTCGCCGTAGTCCGACAGCTCGGTCCCGCTGCCCATCGAGTCCTTCATTCCGTTGCTCTCCCCCAGCGCGTCCTCGTCGGCGTCGATGTCGGTGTCGACGCCGGCCTTGTCGGCCTTGTTGGGCTTGATGGCCGACGAGGCGCGCGACACGGCCGTCGATATGGGGTCGACCTTGAGGAAGAACGGGAACGGGAACACGCCCACGGACGGGTTGCGCCGCATGAGGCTGGCCGTCGGTAGCGGCTGGGTCATCATCATCTGCTGCTGCGACTGCGGCGCGTAGAAGAGAAGCTCCTCCTTCCAGAACGACTCCTCCTCGTCGCTGGGCCCGCCGCCGTCATCTTCGTCGTCGTCGGCGGCGTCGTCGGCCTCGCCGCCGTCGGCGTCGCTCGGCTTACCGGTGTAAAAGTAGAGCCCGGCCGAGCCGGCGGTGACCGGTCGGTAGGCCTCGGCCACGATGCTGCGCAGCCGCTCCTCGAGCGCCAAGATGGAGTCGCCCTCGGGCGCGTGCGCCCGCAGTATGCGCAGGTACTGCGAGAAGTCGACCGGCATGTGGTATTGCGCGCACGTGGCCAAGCCCTAGAATTTCAAACAGCCATCACACACGTCAGCGCGTGCTCAGGAATGCACTGTGGGCGAGGGCTAGCGTGTGTCGACACATACCAGGGCGATGTCGTGCGGGTGCACGGGCGCACCATCGCGGAGCGCCGTGTAGACGGCCTTGACGAAGGCCCGCTTGTAGAGCCGGTGCACGGCGCGAACGACCAGCGCGGCAGAGGTGGTCATACGATTCAGCGCCTGGCCTCGCTCCTTGTCCGTCTCGTAGTCGCCCAGCGAAAGCAACAATTCGCGCACGACGCGCGAGTGCATGGTTGGCTGATGCGCCACGCTGAAAAATCAAGTGTGTGCGTGTGCGGTGAGACACAACATGTAACGGACCTGGGGTTGTCGAGAGAGAAACGTACGCATCACGCGAGCATTCGTAGTATCGGATGGGGAAGGTCGGGTTGTGTGTGTGCGACGAAGGCGCGTGGTAGGGCGGCAGGACGGCGAGCACCACACGGATGTTGGACATGACCTGCAGGATCACAATCGTTAGCCCGAGCCGGCTCGCGTTGTAGACTGGCCACGATATTCCGAGTGCGCACCTTGGTGAAGCAACGCTGCCCCGCGACCTCGTCTTCGTTGGCCTCCTCGGACTGAGACATCATCCTCTCATCCACCTTCACCTGCTCACGTTTACATAGGAGGTGGGAATTGAGTCAGTGAGTCAGTGGCCACTGGTGCCGAGTGTCGGGTGATGCTCGGGCGCAGTGTCAACCGCACCTCACAGTCGGTGAGCACGCGCAGGGCCACGGCGAGCATGTTGTAGAGCGCCTTGTTGGCCGCCGCCTGCGCGGATCCGGCCGCGCTCTCGGCCTCCTCGGGTGAGGCGTCGGGAGACGGCAGTGGCAGGAACGGACTGAGCATCGGGTACGACTCCTCCGCCTTGAGACCAAAGGCGATCAAACTCCGCACGCTTACGCCCGGTCGCTGCAGGCTGTGCTCATTTGGTGAGATAAAATAAAAAGGAATCAAAAAACGCAATAATAATACTAACAAATTATAATAAATCATAAATAATAATCGATAGGCACGAACCTGTACTCGAGACTGACGCCTGAGTCGTAGTCGTCGATGGCCGACCCTTCGATCTGGAAGCCGGGGTTGAGCGGCGGGAGAGCGATGGAGAGCTCGATGCGCGAGCCCGGCGCCCGGTTGACGTGGTTGCTCAGCAGGTCGAACGAGCACAGCGCGAAGATGACCCGGCAGTCGGCCTGGTAGAGCGACTCGGCCGCCTCCTCCCATATCTCGCGCTCCGAGAGGGTGCGCCGGCCGCCGTTGGCCATGCCCGAGTCCAACGTGTAGGTTCTGACCACTCGCATGTGAGCAGACGCGTGCGAAAGTTGTGGTGTGTGCCGTGTGTGCCATGTGCGCTTGGTGGTTGACGGGGGGGGGGCTCACCCGTATTGAGGCTCGATCCAGAGCTCGGTCACCAGGTGGGACGGCGGGTGCTGGTAGAGCACATATTGCACCACGCAGCCCGCATATCGTCCAGCGGCGTGCCCGGACGAGACACGGAAACTCATTTCCTGTTGGCGCGGGTCAGCGAGTGCGCTGTGCGTGTCGTGTGGTGCAGTTTTTTCTGTACCTTGACAAGATTGAAATGGGGCGCTGAAGTGAGCAACAGGAAGTGATCCCGCAGACGCGCTGCCATGAGCAGCTTCGCCGCCGCTGCCCTTGTGTCGTCCTGTGTGTAGAATAACGTACCAAAGCGAAACGGAAACGAAAAGTAATTAGAAATCGTTCAAACACAGTCTCCCCCCACACACACAACCAATCCAGGGTGGTTGAGCCGAGCGTACCTCCGGTATGGGCCACACCCAGCGCTTCTTCCACAGGTAGGTCCCCAGCAGCGGCACGGTGGGCGCATTGAGGGAGGGCAGGCTGCCTTCCCGCGCGTCGGCCACGTCCTTCGGCTCGTACTTGACCACGATCGGCCGGAAGAGCTTGCTGAAACTGCCAAACTGCCGGGTCTCGCGCTTCTCCTGAACCATTTTCACCAGAATTTGAATTGGTGATTCGTTATTTTCGGAGATAAAGCCTTGTTGTGTGGTACGTACGCCGACTTTGGCTTCGTTGATCCTGCGCTTGAGGTTGCGCAGCGCCGACCGCCTCTCTGCGGGCCGCGCGAAGAAAGACAGGTGCGCCACCACAAAACTGCGCAGAGAAATTAAATCAAAAAGTGAGCCGCACCGCGCTTCGCTCGGGCACCGCTGCTGCGGTGATGACGTGTAGAGAGGGGTACACACCTGTTGGTCTCCCAGCTCAGTCGCAGGAGGCAGAAGGAGGGCGAGGCAGAGGCGGTGGAGGAGGGCGGAAGGAGCTTCACGAACACCGACTGCGAGTCGCCGAAGGAGGTCCAGTCGCGGCACACCGCAGTCAGCGTCTCCCTCGCCGGCTGATACAGCTGGTTCAACTGTTCACCACGACACGACACGACACGCGCACGACACACGCGTCAATTGGCGTGTTGAAGGCGGGAGGAGAAGTGGTCGGCCGCGTACCTGGTGGCGCGAGGCGGTGCTCAGGCTCTCGGCGGCGTGCTCCACCCCGTTGGGGAAGAGCGAGGACTCGGGCAGCAGCAGGAGCTCCAGCTTCTCCGTCTTGAGCCATCGGTGCAGTCGCCCACGTAGGGCCGGCAGGAGCTCCGAAAATCGCCGGCGTTGCTGCGCGGCGGCACGCGATTGAACGGAAGATGAGTCGTCGAGGGAATCTCGCAGTGGGTGGGCGGGCGGGTGGTTGGGTGTACCTCTTCCTCCCGGGCCAGCCGGTCCTCCGTTTCAGTGCTCACGGCTGCGCTCCATTTCGAACGAGACGGCCCAGGACCCGCGTGTCTGGTGGCAAGTGTGATCATCGCAGGTTCCAAAGAGAGCAAGGACGACGCGCACGCAAAGCAACGAGACACACACGCGGCATACCCTTCGGGAGCGAGCAGGGCCAGCTTGGACATCTTGGTGAGGAGCACCCGGAGGACTCGGTCGGTCTCGGCGATCTCCTCCACGAATTGCTGGATGGGCGAGTGTTGCGTGTAGCCCGGTTTCTGCATCGATGAGGGCCAGCAAAGTCAATAAAGCTCAGCTCCTGCCGCATGGGCGTGCGGTGGTGCGTGTGCGATTACGCATGTGCGGTGGTGCGCGTGCGTGTGCGTACGTGTCGGTTTTGGCTATCGAATCGGTGAAGAAAGTCGCGGTGGGCGGCAAGGTAGATGCGGATGTGGAGGGTCCCCAGGAGCGAGCTGAAGTTGGACTGGCCCAGGGAACCCCTCCGCGACGTGGAACCAGAGGTGAGCCAGTACTCGAGGCTGACGTCCGGCTGCCACCCCAGTCGCAGCCGCGCGGCCACCTCTCCCTTGCCTGGAACACACACACACACACACACACACACACACACACACACACACACACACACACCACACACACGAATGGTAGCCATGGCTCAGAACTGGGCAGAAGCCAGAGTTGTGGGTGAGTGAAGGCGTACTCTCATCGAAGACCAGGTTGTGCAGCTGGAAGCCCTCCTGCAGCCGCAGGTCGACGACGTGCGACAGGTGGCAGTCCAGGTGGTACTCGCGCACCTTCAAGCGGCCCACGGGAATCTCGGGCGGAGGGTACGAGACCCACGGAAACGGATGATTCACCGCCACCGTCGGAGGCAGCATGCTCGGCAGCAACTGCACACGGCCAACTGATCAGTGTGTCGTGTCGTGTGCGTGTGGTGTCGTTGGTCGTGTCGTTGGTTGTGCAGCATGTGCCGTGGTGGGGAGTGATGCGTACTGGATCGCTCATGCCGCCGGCCATGTCCGATTCAGGGCGCATGAGTTTGAACTCTTTGATAAGCAAGTGTCGCTGGATGGCTGTGCAGGCGAGGTCGTTTGCCACGTCCTCCACGGGCCGGTCGCTCAGCAGGTCATCCTCCTGAATGAACTGGCCGGAGGTGCAGTTGCACAGGAAGCGCAGCATGTCTGGTCCGGACGAGCTTCGAGTGAGATGGGCGCAGAAAATTGAACTGCACACGCACACGCACACGCACCACCGCACATAGCAGTAACGATATGTCTCGTATTTACCTGTGTCGGGGATGTAGCCAAAGTGGCAGGAGGGCCGGTCCTCGAATCCGTCGAGCAGGATCACCGAGCATGAGATGTCCTCCCGGTTCAACAGCATGACGTAGCTGTCGTAGGTGCGTCCGTCGGGGATGGGCGTCACACCGTCGGTAATCACTGTGCACAGCGAACAATCAACAACGGCAATCAACGGCAATCAGCGCTCCGCCCGCTAGCGATCACGTGGGTTTTAAAGTAACGTCATCACGCAGGGCTGATGCGTACGAATGAGGCCCGGGCTGGCGTCGTGGGGGAGGAGTGTGAGCGCGAACACTCCGTTTTGCAGAGCGACACGAAGGTCGGGTGTGGCGAGTTGAGGTCTTGTGTTCAGTGAGGTGTGTGGTTGTGGTTGTGGTTGTGGTGCCATTAGCATGGACCGAGGGCGGAACGCAGCGAGGCGGGGAGGTGGGTACGTGTTGAGATAGATGTGAGCGATGTCGGTTTCGAGATGCTTGAGCTGCTTCTTCAGCGTAGCGAGCAGGGAGTGAGCATTCGCCGAGGTGAGCAATGCGCCTTGCACCAACACTCGGAATGTGTCGCCGGTAGAACCCTGAGCGAGCACCGACACAAACACCTCCAGCACAACCTGCACTCGTTGAACACCACCGTGAGTTACCGCACACGCACACGCACACGCACGCACACAAGCACACAAGCACACCACACAAGCACACACGTGCGATTCAACGTCACAGGGGATGATTAGGGCACCTCTATGTTGAGTGCGGGGAACACGATCGGCTTGATCAGCTCCAGGAAGCAGTGCTCCAGCACGGTGTAGAAGTGCTCGTAGAGAACGCTCCCCGACGGGGTGAGGCTCGCCACCGACGGGCTTATGTCGAGGGAGAACACCAGGCGGTGACGCGCGTAGATTGTGTACACGCTGCTGCCGGGCTTGAGCGCCAGCGGCTGTGTGGCGGCCACCGGACCGGCGATCACGGCGGTGGTGGCCGCTGGGGCGACCGCGTCGCTGGCCTTGGCGGCCGCCGTGTGCTTGCCGACGACGACGAGGGTGGCGGCGCTGTTGTCCTTGGAGGCCGTGCGGAGGGTACCGCGCTTCGACAGCCGCTTGGTCTCCGAGGCAGACAGGAGGAAGTGCGAGCCCAGCCGCGTGGTGGCCGAGAGCATGAATAGCCCGAGCGCTTCATCGTCCTGCACAGTTGTACAGCAAACGCAAGAAACAGATGCAAGCACGACAATTAGCAAAGTCCATTGCTTGCATTGCGACAATTTAAGGAAGAAATTAAAATCTGAATGGAGATCGTGAGGGAGAAATCCCACTCAATCAAGTGAGAGGAATAATGATGATGGATCGGAGGCGCACCTCTGCGACCTCTAACGAGGTGGCGGCAAGCAGTCGCTCTACAAACCACAGGAGACGGTCATTGCGAGCAAAGGAGGAGTGATCCGAGACCACCAAGAAGAGCTCATTCGTTGCCAAAGGCTCAGCATTCGGTAGTGCCGCCATGTGCTTGCCCCTTGCGGCCGCAATCGAGCATGCGAATTCGGCGACTGATGTGTGTTGCTACTTGCTTTTGCTTTTCACTTGTTTTCTCAGACGAACCCGCGAAAAAGAAAACCAAACAAAACTCTGAACGCCGCACAAGAGGTTGTGGCTACGGTTCAAGCCAGACGGAACTGGTAGTCTCCGCTCATGGTCACGTAGCGCACCCACGGGAGTGCCTGATATCTGTTGCGTTGTCCAGAGGCGATGGATCGTCATGTGAGCATAGGTGCCGAGAGCCTCATTGAGCGTTGCGTAAACAAACTGTGGTGATGTACCCTGAACGCTCAAAGACCTTGAGGTAACGGACCTGAAGGCCCGACACAGGCAAACCGGGAATCTCGAAGTGGACGGTGATGGGCGGGTGCGCGAACCTCGGCGCGTCTTCCTCGCCTCCTGCGGCGGGCGCGAGCATTCCGTTGTTCATATTAGATGCTGCCCATGGCGGCTGGGAGCATGGAGGGCCGGAGTGTACCGCCGGTCGAGGGAAGTGCGACGTGCGCCCGGAGCAGGAACTCCTTGCCGCCCTGGAAGCTGGGGATATGCCAACAGATGGCGTCCTTCTCTGGCACGTACTGTAATAGGCCATGAAAAGAAGAAGAAGAAGAATAGGAATGAGAACAGGAACAGGAACAAGAATAAGAATAAGAACGTGATATAATTAAATAAATAACTAATAAATAAGAATAAATAACATTATTTGAATTACCTTCACGGAACCACTACTGGAGTTGGTCCTGAACTTGGGCGAATCCGCGTCGGGAGGCACGGGCACGAAGATGTTGACGTTCTTGGCCGTCGAACGGGTCTTGAACTGCGCTCGAGCCTGTGCCCATCGCACGACATTCCATGCACGCATGGATTAGTCACCAGCCGTAAGGTACACTCATGTGCGTGCAAACTGTGCAGCCATGGGCGCTGGTGAGGGGGTACCTTGATGAGATATTCGACGCGCGAGTGTTGGTGCACGTTGACGATAGCTTCCACCCAGATGAGCGGCTTGATCTGCGCACGCGTGTGGCCGGAGGCCACGTACAGTTTAAAAAAAGGAAAGGAAAGGAAAGCCACGCAGGAGAACGAGAGAGCAATGAATACGTGGAGAGTGCTGAGTCGGTAGGTCATCAGCGAGAACTCCTCGTCGGGCGGGATGAAGCTGATAATCCTGTTTTGTGTTGAGAGTGGGTGAGAGAACTTAAGTACCACCCCTCAAGTGAGCACCCAGTGTACACTGAGACCACTACGTACCTGTCCCTTTCGAACTCGGTGAGTGATACACACTGATTGAACGCGATGTCTTCCATCACCACCGTCCCCTTGCCGCCCGAGGCTGCACCCGTACAACGCATGCCGGAGATGAGGTTTATCTAAACAATGACAACAATAACAAAAACAACATAATAATAACAAAAAGAGATAGAGAAGAAACAAGTGCGGTACCGGTGAGGGAGGACTCGAGTTGCAGGCGGTCGTTGAGCCCGAGGGAGAGGTTGGGCATGCCCGACAGCTCGGGCTTGATCCTGATCTGACCCGTCAAGTCCGAACGCAGCACCGCTCCGTTGGCGCTCACCTAATCGTGGTACGCGGCCGCCGCACAGCACGACACCGACCAACAACGACAGCGCAAGCACAACAGGTTCTGCGATTAGCGTGCGCAGCTCCCAACGTGGCGTGCGTCTCCCATTGGAGATGAGATGAGATGAGATGCAGGCGATCGTACGAGAAGGTTGACTTTTTCGATGACATCGAGGAAGACCTCGTTGGACGCGTACTTGGCGCTGCCATTGCGCCACGGCACCGCCGTACTCAGCGAGGGCGCCGGCCGCACCTCCTTCTGAAGCTTGTACGAGTCTTGTGTGATAAACCTGCAATCACACGAAACACACATAGCACACGACGCACGACACGCACGACACACGACGCGCAGACCACGCGTGTAAGATTCGTGTGCGACGCTACATCGCAGGCGAAAGCAGGAGAAGTGTGCACTCTTTGAGAATCTTGGCGTCGGTGGCTTGCGGATAGCCAAAGTCCATCATCTCGTCGAGGAGCTCGTAGATGATGATGAAGTTGTCCTTGATGCTCTCCTCCTCGAGTCTGTTGAAGTAGCTCACCAGCACCTGGATGAGCTTGTACAGAAAGAGCAGCATCATCGCCGCGTCCGCGTTCTTCGGGGTCACCGCCAGAACTGTGTGTGTTGAACATGTGCGGTGGCGTGGTTTAGAGGAGCCGAGAAGATGAAACAAACGTGAGCCAAGAAGATGAACATACGGATGAGGTTGCTGTGGTTGACGGAGACGTAGGTGATGCCGTCCTCCACAAAGATGGGCTTCGCCTCTGAGTCCTCGGAGGCCATAAAGATGTCCATGAATCGCTCTGCCGCCCCCAGCCGCACATCGCCGCGGTAGTCGCGCCAGATCAGGACCTTCCCCTGTTCAAACGATGTTTCGGTTTGCCATCTTTCAATTTATTGCTATGTACAAAGCTTCTACTCTCAAATTTGATGCGTGTCAAAGGATTACGAACCCGAGAGTCGAGAATGAACACAGCCGATGGACCAAACATTCTTCTCGTGATCAGCGCTGTGCCTTGTGTTGCTCTTCTTCCGTTGCTTTTTCTTCCCTTC
This sequence comes from Acanthamoeba castellanii str. Neff, assembly GCF_000313135.1. Classification (NCBI taxonomy): domain Eukaryota; phylum Discosea; order Longamoebia; family Acanthamoebidae; genus Acanthamoeba; species Acanthamoeba castellanii. The sequence continues at coordinate 70,560 of NW_004457384.1, forward strand.
TTTCTTTTATTTGAATTAAAAAATATGAGTAAAATGCAGAAAAGGGAAGCCAACAGCCAGAAAAGGTGCGAGCCAATCGAATCGAAAAATACAAGCATGCTGGGTTCTTTACTCGTGACATTGGCCTGTGTGTCTGCCTGCTCGTACACGCGCGCTCCTACATGTGTGTTGGGTGTGGGTATCGCCTTGTGCGTTGGAGTGCCGCCCTGGCCGTACAAGGAACCAACAACCACAACCATCCTAATAATAAATTAACGCCGCTCCTCGCTCCTCGCTCCTCGCTCTCCCCTTCATCCTTCGCCCAGTTGCGCTGCTCGCCCTTCACTTCGCCCGGTTCAGTTGCATGTGACTTCGCGTCAGGTGGCCAGCTGGTCAATAGATACGCTCGGGTTAGTACGAAAGCCAACGCGCGACCCTTCAGGAGGGCACGGGACTTTGTGGTGGTGGTGGGGGCATTGTACCGGCGAGCGCGGCCATCAGGGACAGCTCTCCGGCGAGCACACCCGCGCACACCACCTCGGCCAGCTTCTCGGCATTCCGGCCCGGGTTCTCCTCCGACGCTCCCTGCGCGCAGAGAGAGAGAGAGAGAGATGGGGCAAAGCGGCGGGGCGGGCGCGGAAGATCATCAGCGTTGCGGCCAATTATGGAGTCGGGTGGGGTGGGGCAAGCGGCCGTAAAGAGTGAGTGAGGGGAGGGGGTACCTTGACGTGGAGGAGGTCGAGACAGGCCGACTGGGCCGGCAGGTGGGTTCCGCCGCCCACGGTGCCGACCTCGATAGAGGGCATCGTGCACGAAATGTACAGATCGTTGCCGTCGTCGGTCCTGTTGGACGTCCCAGTGCATTGGAAAACAGCAATTTGCGAGTCAGAACTGTGCGAGGCCAACGGTATTATCATAAAACGCCAAGTAATGAGAGTTTGTGGTGAGCTACGTACGGCTCCATTATGGTGAGACAGTTGGAGCTCTCGACGTTTTGGGCCGGGTCCTGGCCAGTGGCGATGAAGATGGCCGTCACGATGTTGGCCGCGTGCGCGTTGAACCCGCCTGCGTAATATGCGAAGAACCACACACGGTCAGACTAATAGTGATAATAATTAGCGTTGCAGTGGGGTGGTGGCTCGTTGTTTATACCGATGGAGCCGGCCATGGCCGAGCCGATGAGGTTCTTCTGCGTGTTGAGCTCCACCATGGCCCGCACCGTGGTCTTGAGAACGCTCTCCACGACGTCGCCCTTGATGATGGCCTCGCACACGACCGACTTGCCGCGTCCCTCGATCCAGTTCATGCTCGACGGCTTCTTGTCCGTGCAGTAGTTGCCCGACAGACTGTGTGTCGTGTGTCGTTGCAGCCAACGGTGGTGGTCAGCCAGTCAATAACGTGTGCGCGCGCACCAATGCTCGAGGGGGGGGGCTTTTACCTGACGATGAGCATGTCAGGGAAGGCCTGCTGGATGAAGGCCAGGGCCTTTTCGGTGCCCTTGGAGAGCATGTTCATGCCCATCGCGTCGCCCGTGCTGCTCCGGAATCGGATGTAGGCGTTGCGCCCGGCGATCGCCACTTTGATCTGCACAAACAAACCAAATACATACAAAAGAGAGAAGGGGAGTGAGATATACGAGTGTGCGGTGGCGGCAGCGACTCGGGCAAGAACGGAGTGCATACGTCACGAAGGCGGGCGAAGCGGCTCGTGCTGTCAAAGTCGCTCTTCACCTGCGCAAAGTTCTCCGGCTCTTCGAGCCACGCCTTCAGCTGCGCCGCCTCCTTGGCCGACTTCATCCTAACCACCGATGACGTCAGCCGACGGGGACGAAAAGAAAAGAGTGGTGACGTGTCGATAATGATCGTGGGTGGTGGACAAGAGACGAACCTGACGCAGGGTCCGCGGGTCATGCCGTTGGTGGTCACTACGGCGGTGGCGCCGCCTGAGACGGAGATGGCCTTGCAGCCCCGATGGGTGCTGGCCACGAGGCAGCCCTCTGTGGTGGCCATGGGCAGATGCACGTTCTCCCCGTTGAGCAGCATGGGTCCCGCCACGCCCACCGGGATGGGCACGTAGCCTGTGCGCACGCGCGGCGGTCAGCTCAGTGTTTAGCATCAAACACACGCGTGCGGGCGGAGCGACACGACACGACACACGAGTAGCGGCGGTGCAAGTGTGGGCGCCCGAAAGGGGTATGGTACCGATGACGTTCTCGCAGCAGCGGCCAAACACGGAGGAGTAGTCGAACTGCTCGAAGGGCAGCGGCTGCATGTTGAACCCGTCGCGCGCCAAATTGGACTCTATGGGCGCCAAAGAAAAGAAGTAGCGCAAGTAGTAGAAGTAGAAGGTGGTCGTGGTGAGTAGATGTCGGGCAAGCGTGAGAGGCAGAGGAAGAGAGAAAGATGGGCGCACCCAAGAGCAAACGCCTGATGCGAACGGCGCGTTCCATGTCGCCCAGCGTCTTCTCGAGCATGTAGGGCGGCAGCTTGCCCTGCTTGACGAGCTCCAGAATCTCGGCGTCGCTACGCTCGGGTAGCGGCGTGGTCTCGTCTGTCTTCTTGGCCTCCTCCTTCATGGGCGCCACCTCGAGCGTGGTGTCGAGCCTGCACGAGGGCTTTCTGTCTTCATTCGCCTGCTCATCTTCTCGTTGGGCAATCACCTCTTCGATCGAGACCTTGGCAGATTGCGCCGTTCCTCCATTTTCCGATTCCATGCTCTCCTTCATTTTGTGATTCCGCTTTCGCTTTTGAATGATCGGCCCGTCGCGATCGTTGTATGTGACATCTTCCACGGGAGCAATCGCGTCATTACCGGCCGACAGCAAGTTGTTGGCGAAGAGAGGGATGAGGAATTTAGGGGTATTGATGCTGAATCCCTGTGTACGATTTACCACGAGAGTTATTTGTTATTTATATATTTCAAAGCATCGTATATATATCTAATGGAGGGGGGATACCCATTTGTAGAGAGGACTGAAGTCGCGTATGGACATGGTGCCGACTGCGGTCTATGGGCTTTGATGGTTGGCACCAACTACACCGTCCGAGCTGGTTACGCGATCTTTGGCGCAAGATGTTTGGCGCGAGGAACGGGAGCAAATTTTGCAGCTTTGCGTCAGCTCCACCGAACCGATCGTGCTGCTGTTGGTGGCCTGCGTCAAAAATATATCCTATTATTCTTGACACGGAGTCAAGACCTCCACCACTCAGATCTTGGGCTCCGCGTAGTTGGCATGCCTCGCATATTTGAAAGTCTTGTGTTTTCTTGGCACCACAGCATTTTACGATCTTGTAGCGGGCGATTCGTGCAATCACTAGCTTCTGCCGAAGAGATGCGGTGCGAATACCTGTGGATTTGATTACTATTCCTTGCAACGCCGAAACACAATCTGCACCTGTTTCAATTTAATCTCATTTTTGTTGTGCAGAAGGCTGGGCCGAGGGGTGTGCCCTCTCCCGGTGGCGGGATGTAGGAGCCCCCTGCAACAACACACAACGAGCTCGCGAAACCTCTCTGTGCTGGCTTCTCCTGGGCTTTTCCCTCCCCGCCCGCCCTTCATCTTCTTTCGTCCGCCTTCTTCTTCTCCGCTTCTCGCGCCACGCTTCGCCTCCTCGCCGCTCACGCTGCCCCGACCGAGCCTCCTCGCCCAGTCCTGCCGCCTCTTCGTCTCCTCCGCCGGCGACCACGACGCTGCGACGCCTGCAGCGCCGGCCGAGCAGGAGGCAAGCATGCCGAGGGACTCAGGGCTGGTGCTGTCGGACTACGTGCGCGCGCTCGAGCCGCTGGTCGAAAAGCTGCCCACTCGGCGGAAGGCGCCGAAGGAGGTATGGGTCGATCCCATGTCCTGGGACGAACGCTTCGAGCAGCTCCTCGCCTACCGCCGCGAGTGCGCACTCCCCACAGCCCCACCGCACACTCGCTTTCTCCTCTGCGCGCTTTACTTTCGTGTCGGCGTGTGTCGTTGGTCGTGTTGTGCGTGTGCGTGTCGTGTCGTGCGCTCTGGTCGATGGGCTGATCCGGCTTCATCTCTCCGCCCCGCAGGATGGATGACTTCTCGCCACCCTTCAAGTCGGATCACTTTCCTGGGGTCGGTGATCACCTCCTCTGTCCGCCCCTCGCAGGATGTGATGAGCTCACGCGCCTTCGCCTTCACTGTATTTGCCGTACTTGCGGTGATGTGTGTCGTGTGCGTGTCGTGCGTGCCATGCATGTGTGTGTGTGGCGTCTGCAGTTAGGACAGTGGCTGGCGAAGCAGCTGAGCCATCAGTATCTGGGGAAGCTGGACAAGGAGAAGGAAGCCCGGCTCGCTGCCATCGGAGTGCCGTGGCTCGAGTTCAGGGGCCGGCAAAGAAGACACTGGTGGGAGCAATACGAGGTCCTCCTCCACAGCGACCACCTTTGCCGCGATTCCCGTGGTCGCTTACCGACGACATCGTGTCGTATATTGGGTGTCGTGTCGCCTCGTGTCGTGCGTTGTGCGGATGGTGTACAGGAGCTGCGTCAGTTCTACAAGCGCTTCAGGCACTCGCGCGTACCGACCATGTGGGAGGAGAACCTCCGCCTGTCGAGGTGGGTCAAGGATCAGCGCGCCCTCTTTTGCGCCCGGCGGCTGAGCTTCGAGCAGATCCACGCCCTCGAGCAGCTCAAGTTTGACTGGAAGATCACGTACGCTACGTCGTCAGCTGCCATTCGCTTTCGTTCTTTCGTTCTTTCTATACCCTACCATATTCGTGCGAATGGCGGTAATGACGGTGGTGCCGATGGGCGTCGGCAGGACGTGGGCCTGGACCAGGAATTTCAAGGAGCTGCGCAACTTCAAGTCGAGATACGGCCACATGTACGTCTATCGATGGAAGCCTGCCCACGCCGAAACAGTACGTGCCCCACACTGGAGCTGAAGTCGTTCCTTACGCCAGCCAACCGATTCTTCTTCTTCTTCTTCTTCTTCGACAGGTAATTGCCAAGTGGTTGAAGTCGCCGGACGGAAGGGCCGCCCGCAGGCGCTTCAGACGGGAACTCCAGGGTACCGTGTCCGTCTGCCCTCTCCGCCGGTTCAGTTGCGCTGATCGTCGATTGTGAGCTCATCATCGTCGCCATGACTCGGGCGGCTTCTTTGTTTCCGCAGACGCCGAGAAGGCCGCTGCCGAGGGCAAGAAGGAGGAGCAAAGCAAAGACGACCGACGGTGGCTCAGCGACGACTATGAAGACGAAGACGACGAAGGCGACGAGGAGAACGAAAACGAAAGTGAAGACGAAGGTGGCGATCGTGATCAGGATATTGTTGACTATCGCGGGTCGTGGGAGGAGCTTATCCCCGCCAACGAGACGGCCGAGGCCCTGCGCGATCCGCGCTTCGACGAGTTCCACCGCCTGCCCTACAGCCACGAGGAGGCGACCGGCGCGGCGCACCAAGTCGACGACCTGTGGGAGCTCTCGTCCGAGCAGCGGGAGAAGGAGCGCGCGCTCGACGAGCAGCTGCGGCAGCGCGAGCTGAACCGGGAGAGGGCGCGCGTGCGTGCTCTGCAGCACTGGGTGACGTTCCAGCAGAAGCTCCACCGGCGCGGCCAGCTCAAGCAGGTGCGCGCGGACATCCTGCGCGAGGTCGGCTTCGACTTTGGGCTCCAGCGGCAACTCAAGGTCAACGACGAGAACAGCTCCTGGTGGCGCCATTACAGCCAGCTGGCCGCGATCCGCAAGGACAACCCGAAGCTGCTGCATCTGCGGCGCGACGCGCCCATGCTCTACCGCTGGCTCGCCAACGCCCGCTACCGCCACTCCCGCGTAAGATCCCCGCCCTCAAACTAAATTCGTATTTGTATCTAAATTGCAATGCGTTGTTGCATTGTAACTGGCTGTGTCTGTCAGGGCACGCTCTCGTCCAAGCAAAGGGCGGCGCTGGAGGAGGCGGGCCTGCTCGAAACGGGGAAGAACTCCTTGTACGTACTTCCGGCCAGCTGCCTGTGCTGACGTGTCATCGACAGCTTCAGCTCACCCGTCCCGCTCTCCTCCCTCCCTTGGCCGCCAGCCCTCGCATTCTGGCGCAGCTGCAGGAGTTTCACCGCGAGCACGGCCATTTCCGAGTCCCGGCGAAGGCTGGTCCACTCGGGCGGTACGACTCCCGCTCTTCCCGTCAACGCCCTTCTCTCGAAGCACTCGTTTTGCTTGATCGTTGGTTCTTGGTCGGTTGTGTGTCGTTGGTTGGTTGGTTGGTTCCACAATCCCCTCACCACCCGTTGTTATTTGCGTGCGGTGGTGCATTCACCAGCTGGGCCGCGGGGCAGCGCTACGAGAAGCGCCACGGCCGAATGCTTCCAGAGCGGGAGCGCGCGCTCGATGACATTGGCTTCGACTGGGGCCGACCACCTAAGGCCGCCACCACACCTCGCACAGAAAACCAAAAAGAAAACCACGAAATAAATTAAGCTTCGAGAAAACAAAAACGCGAGAGAAACAAGCCGAGAGAAAATATAAAAATAATCAGACGTGGCGAGAGCCCATCTTTGACGGTAGAGCGGAAACACCAGCCCCTCCCAAGGCAGCAGGACCACTCATGTTGCCGACTCACGTGCGAAGGGGCGGCGGCCAGCGGGGCGTGTGGGGCCGCAGCGGCGGAGGTGGTGGGAGCTGGTGGGGGCGGGGCCGCGGGTGGTGGGTGACGTGGGGTCTCGGGTGCCTCGTCCTCTTCACCCTCGCCGCGCCCCTCTTCTTCCTCGACCTGAGCCAGGAGAGCCGAGCGCGCCTTGGTACGTCCTCCTCGTTCTCCTCGCTGCCCCCGTTCGTGCGCGTCGCCACCACCCACGCCTCGGCCGGCACCACCTCTACCTCTACCACCACCTCTACCACCTCTTCTTCTTCTTCTTCTTCCAGCTCTCTACGCGGCTCGTCGCCGCTGCCACGTCGTCACGTCGTCGACGACAGCAACGACGAGGACCTCGCGCTACTTCGTCGCGCAGAAGAGCACGCCAGTGAAGACGAGAATGTAGTAGCAGAGGAGGAGGAGGAGCATGAGGAAGTGGTGGAAAGTGAAGAAAAAGAAGAAGATGAAGTGGAGGAGGAAGTGGAAGTGGAGGAGGCCTACCACGAGCCTGCGACTCGGCAGCGGCGGGCGACAGCGAGCGAAGAGGAGGAGGAGATCGAAGAAGAAGAAGAAGAAGACGAGTCGGAGAGGGAGGAGGGCGAGCGACGGAGGCTCGAGCTGGGCGGAGGGCCGGCGGCCACGCGCGATCATCGCACGCGCGCCCCGCCCACACCGAGCGAAGAGGAGGAGGCGAGGACGCGGAGTACGAGGAAGACGAGAACAACGATGGCGCCGACGAGAATGCCGACGACGACGTAGAGGACGAAGCCGCCGCCGCGGCCGCCGACGACGACGAGGAGGAGACGGGAGTGGAAGGTGATGGAAATGACGAGGATGCTGAGAATGTCGATGGCAGCAACGACGTAGCGGGCGAGCCTGCCGGCGACGAAGCCGCCGCAACGGAAGAGGAGGAGCAAAACGAGGAGGAGCACGACGAGGGCCAGGAGGCCGCGAGCGAAGGCGCGGCGGAGGAGGACCAAGTCGACGACGAGGAGGAAGACGACGACAGCGACGCGGAGGGAGGAGCCGACGCCAGCGACGAGCCGGCGGCGGAAACGGAGGAAGACGCGGCGGGAGGGGCAGATGCCGAAGAGCCGGCGGAGGACGAGAGCGAGGGCAATGACGAAGTGCTCGAGCCTGAAGAAGAAGAAGACGACGACGAAGCCGATGCCGGGTCGGACGAGGAATCAGGACCCGAAGGAGGAGAAGAAGAGGGAGCGGATGCAGAAGAAGGCGGTGACGACGAGGTGGCGGGCGAAGAGAGTGAGGGCGAGGAGGAGACGAGGGTGCAGCAGGTGGAAGAAGAAGAAGAAGAAGAAGAAGACGCCCCGGAAGGCGGAGAAGAGGAGGAAAACCGGGAGAACGAAGACGACAACCAGGAGGAGGAGGAGCAGGAGGAAGAGGAGGAGGAGGAGGAGGAGGTGGAGGAGGAAGTGGAGGAGGAGGTCCACCGGCGTGGAGGCGACGCAGAAGAAGGTACGGACTACGCCCACACCACAGCCCCAGCGCTCGAGTGCCGCGACACGTTCGCCGTATGTCGTGTCGTGTCGTGTCGTGTCGTGTCGTGTCGTGTCGTGTCGTGTCGTGTCGTGTCGTGTCGTGTCGTGTCGTGTCGTGTCGTGTCGTGTCGTGTCGTGTCGTGTCGTGTCGTGTCGTGTCGTGTGTATATAATCGCTTCTGTACCGCACTCACTCTCTTTGGGCGGTTGCAGATTATCGCTCCATATATAAGTTGTATATCTCCATAGCCCATGCGTGCCTGCCTCTGCATATCCATATAAGCCGGACCGCAGCCATATCCGTCGCCCCTCCGCCATCTAGCCACCCATCTACATCCATCCACACAGCCGCGCATCTACTATCCATCGCGCACCTCTCCAGCTTCTGTCTACCTATTATGATAGAACATTGCGTGCAATGTGGTCCGTGTGTGCTGACATAGTGTGTTGCACGCGACGCGGTGGTCTATCGTCGATGTTTCTGGGGTGCGTGCGTGCGGGCGAGCAGGGAACCCGCAGGGGGAGGCGCCACCAGGGAGCGTGGAAGACGTCGAGCAGCCGCGCCGCCGCCGCCGCTGCAACATGAAAAGGAGGAGGAAGAGCATAAGCAGAGACCCAACACTAAGCAACAGAACCAGGAGCCGGAGCCGCACCGGGAGGGCGAACCCGCGCCGAAGGACGACGACGGGGAGGAGGCGGAGGCGGAAGAGGAAACGCGCCCGCAGCAGCAGCAGCAGCAGCAGCAGCATCTGGAGGAGGGCAGCGCGGATGACGAGATCGAGAACGAGAAGCGACGGGAGGCCGTGAAGGGCGCCTTCCTCCACGCGTGGAACTCCTACGTACGCCACGCGTGGGGCTTCGACGAACTCCAGGTACGCGCCATCATCGCCGCCAACATTGCTTCACCTCGTTCAACTTTCATCTATTGACGCTGTCCCTGTATCGTGTGTGTGTCGTGTCGTGTGTCGTGTGTGTGTCGTGTGTGTCGTGTGTAAAACGCAGCCCCTGTCGCGTTCGGGCAAGGACTGGCTGGGGCAGGGCATCACCATCCTCGACTCGCTGGACACCCTCCTCATCATGGGGCTCGACCACGAATTCCAGCGCGCCCGCGCCTGGGTGCGCGACAGCCTCCGCTGGGACGACAAGGTGATTCCCCCCCCCAACGGCTCTCGCAAGGCGAGCGCTCACCCCCTCCCCCCTCCCCCCATGTGTCGTTGGTCGTGTCGTGTCGTGTCGTGCGCAGGAGCGGATGGTGTCGACGTTCGAGACAACGATCAGGAATCTCGGAGGCCTGCTGTCGGCCTACGGCCTGACGGGCGACGAATTGTTCCTGGAGAAGGCCAAGGACCTGGGCTCGCGCCTCTTGCGCGCCTTCCAGGCCGACGACCTCATGCCCAAGGCCGCCGTCGGCCTCGTCTCGTACGCCCCCTCCCCCAAAGACATTCCTGAGATATCTCTCTGGTGGTGCGCTCACTCAGCCGTGGGCGCCTGGTGTCGGCCGACAATTTGTGGAATGTGTCACACAGGGGGCGTGGCAAGAATCCGTCGTGGACGGGCGGGAAGGCCATCCTATCGGAGGTGGGCTCCATCCAGATGGAGTTCCTCTACCTGGCCAAGGCCGCCCGCAACGCCTCCTTCGCCGAGAAGCCGTCCGGGGTGATGGACGTGCTGGACCAGCAGGGCAAGATCAACGGCCTCTACCCCATCTACCTCGACGGCCACTCCGGCAAGCTCTCCACCTCCTGTACGCCCCCCCCCCTCTCCCTCTTCTCTCTTCTCTCTCGCTTTCTTCTTCTCTCTTCTTCTTCTCTGTCGCTTTCGCTTTCGTTCTTCTAGTGGATGATGCCGATCGGCTTACGTTTGCGTGTGGGTGGTCGTCCACTGCAGCCAAGGTGACGTTGGGCGCGCTGGGGGACAGCTTCTTTGAATACCTCCTCAAGCTGTGGCTCCTGGCGGACAAGCGCATCCCCAAGTACCAGCGCATGTACGACGAAGCCGCGCGCGGCGTCCTTCAGCACATGACCGCCCACTCCGTACGCGCTCCATTTTTCCACGCCATCACCGCCTCTTCAAACAAACAAACAAACAAACAAACAAACCAACCAACCAACCAACCAACCAACCAACCAACCAACCAACCAACCAACCAACCAACCAACCAACCAAAAACCCCAACTAACCGGCTAGCGGAGCAGGAGCCCAACAAGTTCACGTACCTGGCCGAGCTCCACAGCCCTCAGAACGGCGGCAAGATGCCCCGCATGGACCACCTCGTATAGCCCCTCTTTTCCGCGAAGCGAAGCGCTGGAGCTGGAGCTGGAGCTGAACGTATGCGTGGCGTGCGTGTGCGTGCAGGTGTGTTTCGCGGGCGGCATGTTCGCGTTGGGGGCGGCGCAGAAGGCGCACGGGGCTCTTCCGGAAGACAACGCGCCGTTCATGGAGCTGGGCGAGCAGCTCACCGCCACGTGCCACGAAACCTACAAGCGCAGCCCTTCCGGTACGTGCTGGGTCCCCTTGCTTGTGGTCTACGGAAAGAATGTCAAGAACGCCACTGTGTAGACTGACCCGTCGTCGTGGTCGTGGTCGTGGTCGGCTTGTGCCATTGCACAGGCATTGGGCCGGAGGTGATCGAGTTCAATCCGCGCAACGGCGACGACTTTTCGCCTGCCCAGAATGCCTACCTCCTCCGCCCTGGTACTTACTCCTTCGTCTCCTCCTTTGTTTGTGCCTCCACAGCCCTCGAACTCGAGACCCACGCGCGTGTGCGTGTGCGTGTCGTGCGACGACAGAAACGGTGGAGAGCTACTTCATTCTGTGGCGGCTCACCCACGACCGACGCTATCGAGAGTGGGGCTGGGAGGCCTTCCAGGCCATCGAAAGACACTGCCGCCACCACGTCGGCTACGCCGGCCTCAGGCACGCCATCCCCCTCCCCCTCTCCAACCACAACCACAACCACAAAGCAATTGCAATTGACCGCGGTAAGGAGTTGTAACTAATGATTAGTTCGCCGATATAACTAACATAACAACAATGCAGGGACGTGGACTCGAGCACGCCGGAGAAGGACGACACGCAGCAGAGCTTCTTCCTGGCGGAGACGCTGAAGTACCTCTTCCTCCTGTTCAGCGACGACGACGTCATCCCGCTCGACCAATACGTCTTCAACACGGAGGCCCACCCGCTGCCCATCTTCAAGGACTCCTTCGCCGACTGGAAGGGCTTCACCGGCAGCCGCCGCTTCGAATGATCGGCGTTGCACTGCGACGACTCTAAACATTTACGTACATGCATTTGAACAAAAATTAAATATATTGATATGTAAGTGGGCACAGGACACTATATAGTGTAGCTGTGTTGTGTGTGTGTGGTTTCTCATTTAGCGGGCAAAGCGGACGCCGTCGAACTGGCCCTGCCGGGCCTGCTGGAGGGCGATGTGGGAGTAGACCTTGACCTCGCGCGGTCGCACGTTGCGGTTGGCCTTGACGAAGATCGTTTCGTGCACGCCCGGCTCGATGCCGTAGTAGGCGCCCCGCCAGTTGGGGTCCTGGTTGGCGTTGCAGCCGCGCTGGACCCGGAAGTCCCACCCGCGGGTGGCGACGGCCATGGACCCGATGTTCCAGCCGTTGGCCAGCAACTTCATGCTCAGCGCGATCTCGCCCATATTGATCGCCTGGTTCATCGTCTTCTTGCACGTCACCACATCCGTCTTGTCGATCAAATACTCGAGCGCCTCCTATCATTGCAAACCATCACAGTTGCCCCTTTGCTCAGTCACCCACTCACCCAGCACACGACACAACCAACGACACGACACGCACCACCGCACACGGCACACGGCATACAACACACACAAGAAAGAGCCGAGGTGGAATTACGTAATCGGTGACCCAGAGCATGCTCTGCACGTGGGGCCGGTGGAGGTGGCAGTTGATGGTCATGCCGACGAGCTTGATGGGTCCGTTGTTGTCGCCATAGCCGTCGCCGGACTCGCGGATGAGTTGGGTGAAGAGGGTGGTCCAGTGGATGGCGCGGGGCACGTAGAGGGGCACGTAGGGGCCGCGCACGGACGAGTTGAGGAAGACGAAGTAGCGGTAGCCTCGCCCCCGCCACCCGATCCAATCCAGGCCGTACCGCCACCCGCCAAAGTCCAGACATTCGTTCTCCTTCGCCAGAACCAGCACGTTCCTCATCTTCGGAAACTGGTTTATAAAAAGACATAAAAATGTGTGAATAATAAGTTGTTTAAACTGAATTCAAAAAAACTGAACAAATAAAATAAAAGCGAAAGCGAAGGGAAGAACGAAGGAGGAGAGGGGGGCGGCGTACGCGAACGGTGCAGGGACCCTGAAGCACGATTACGTAGTCCACGTCGTCCCGCTCTTGTACGCCGACGTCGAGGAAGAACTGCAGGTTGTCCTTGTAGAGTTGGTTCTTTTCGAAGTACACGTACATCACCAGCGTCTTGTTGTTGTTGCGGTAGTCTTGCACCTCCCCCGCCCACTGCTGCCCCGCCCGCACGTCGTCTGCGTTTGGCGTCCACTCCGGCCTCACGGATGAAGATGATATATAGTCGGGCTCCGCGGCGGCGTGGAAGAAGAAGAGGTAGAGGAAGAGGACGGAGACCAGCCACAGACCCCACAGCGTGGCGGCGACCTTGCCCCAGCGCACGGCGCCCTGCTGCCGCATCCATCCGCCCCAGTCAGTGTAGCCCCCCCGACGGTCTGTGTTCATCTTCGCCGCAGCAGCACTCGTTCATCGTTGCTGCTGCTATTGTTGCTCTTCTTCTTCTTCTTTGCCGTTTGTCCTCGCCTCGTCTTCTCCGTTCTTTTGCCCAGCACCCAACCTTTGCATCTTGAACGTTTTATTCGAAATTCCAAGGACAGACGAGCTTCCAGGACACGGCGTACTAAGTTGTTGCCGTCACTGCGCGCTACACCAGCCACCAAGGACAACTTCCCCACCCTGGCGCCCGGCCTCTACAAGGTGCGGACCAGACCCCGATCCAGAGCTGACAGTTACAGGTCCGGGGCTTCGCGTTCGTTCTCTTCCTCCTCCTCCGTCGCCGCTAATACTGGTGCGGCCTGTCGGCTCTTCTTTCGCGACTTCTCCTCCTCATCGCCTTGTGCGGGCTCTTCGGCGAGTGTCCAGGGCTCGTGGCGCATTTCCTGCACACGATGTGCGAAGGGAATCCGTGAGAACGGTGAGCTGTGTGTTGTGTGTGTGGTGTGCACTTGCCACAACCCTTTTCTCGCTCCGTCTCCGCAACCGTCTTCGCAGGGATCTCAATGTGTGCTGTGTGTCGTGTGTGTGTCGTGTGTGTTGTGTGTGTGTACCAGTATGTTGTGGACGTAGAACTCCTTTTCGCCGTCCGTGTAGCCGCACAAGCCGACGAAGAGGGACTTGGCTGTGTGGGGCTGCCAGCGGAGGGGCTTCACAAGGCGCGGCTTCCGCTCGTGCGATCCGCCCTTGTAGCTGATCCACAGCCCGCGGCCCTCCTGCATCGCCGCCGCCACCTCCCTCCCCGCCTCTGATCGCACCTGCGACGCCCCCACCCCCATCCACCAAATACGAATGAGCCCCTTGGATCTATGTCGTATGTGTGTCGTACGTGTGTCGTGTGTCGTGTGCGGTGTGTGCCTTGTATTCGGTGGTTACCTCGTCCTCGTGGGAAAGGCCCAGGTTGGCAACGATGGCTGGGTCATCGGGCTCGTAGATAGTCTCCCTGTTGGAATGCAGGCGGGTTAGCGCCACCGAAGGAAGCAACACGTTTGGATTGCGATCAGTGTCGGCACAGTTCGTGTGAAGAATGCGACACGACACGACACGCGCCACGCGACACACGGGAGACGAACGTACTTGGGGGTGACGAGCGAGGAGGTGTCCTCGGGCCTGCAGCCTGCCACGAACTCGGTGAGGTCGTCAATGCGGAGGATATCCTCCCCGTTGGAGAAGGTGATCACGTTCTTCAGGCCCAGCTGGATCGCGCGCCGGTTCTTCAGCGGCGCACCGCTCGGGTGGTGGTCTACGCAATCCGTGTGAGTCAGTGTGTGTGTGGTGTGTGGTGTGTGGTGTGTGGTGTGTGGTGTGTGGTGTGTGGTGTGTGGTGTGTGGTGTGTGGTGTGTGGTGTGTGGTGTGTGGTGTGTGGTGTGTGGTGTGTGGTGTGCGTGCGTCATTACCGGGGTCCCACTGGAGCCTCACAACTGAGCCGTCGCGTTGGTGGCCGCCCTTCTTGCACGCAATGGAAATGTATCGGTCGAAGGCCTCCCTCTTCAGCCTGCCGTGGCCCAACAAAGACACACACCACCCATTAGAACGTCGTTAAGTCCATCGTGCCTGGCATTCCATGGAATGAATGGAATCACCCTGCATACCAGATGCCCAGGGTCATCTCTTGGTTCTTCTTGCCGCCCCACCCGCTCCTACACAGGACACACAGCACACACACAACACGACACACGCGTCAGTTTTCAGCGGTTGCACTGCAGCGGCATCTGACCGGTCAAGCGCACCGGAACATCATCCAGAGGAAGTTGGTCTTGATCCAGGTCATGCGCGTGGGCGAGTAGGCCTCACAGCCCGTGAACCGCTGATTGGCCACCGCGTACCGCCCGATCTCCGGCTTGAACGCCTGGTAGACCAGTATCGCCTCCGCTACGCGCGCGCGCATCGTGGCAGGGCCACCCAGTGTCAATCGGCCACGTTGCAACGTAGAGAAGAGACATATAGAGAGAAGCTCCATTCGGAGGGGGGGGGATGGTACGTGTGTACTGGGCCAGGATGAACTTGCCGAAGCGGGGCCATCGCTTCTTCTGGTCCGGGTAGGCCTCGGTCTCGAGGCGATGCCGCAGCTTAGGCTTGCTTCTCGTGGTGTCCTCTGTGGTTGTGTTGCTCTCCTCCATGTCTGCTCTTCTGGTGTAAAAAAACCAAATGTATTTGACAACCTGTTGCCTGTCTAACATATTTCTCGAAACGTTTTCACCTCGCCTTGAAACAATGCGAAACAGCCGTGCCAGCCAAGAATGTAAGGAATGGAGTGTTGGTGCAACGACAAATGCCACGGCAACAACCACCTGGGTACAGCCGTCGCAGATACAGCTGAAGAAGGTGACGTACCTCGCACCGCCGTCATATACTTTGGATGCAGGGGCGCAGCCACTCGATGGCCGATGGCCTGACGTCGCTCCTGCGGCCCCGCGCCCCCTCTTCAACACCTCCGCCGGCAGCGGCCGGTGGCGGTGGCCAGCCCGCAACTGGGGGGTCCGCCATACACGCCCCGCGCACCCGGGCCTCTATGATGAAGCGGAAGGAGTCCTTCCTCCTCATGCTCAGGTCCTCTTCCACGCGCAGCACCTCCTCCGTCACCTCGACTTCAGCCTCGTCGCTTTCCTCTTCGCCCTCCACGGTTTCGTCTTGTGCCTCGTCGCCGAGCCTCGTGGGTGCCAACCACCACAACAACAAGTCGCTGTGGATCTCCGCCGGGTCGTCGTGGGACGACTTTGCCACGGCCGCGGCCTTCCTCTCGTCCTCCTCGTCCGACGAAGACGACGACCAGGACCAAAGGTTAGTTACCCCCCCCCTCCACTATCTCGTTCGTCTTCGTCTTCGTTTTTCGTTTCATTTTTTTACATTTGTGCTTGCTGGCCGGCGCGGTGGCCAGTTACTGGGACCCGTCGTGGGTGGACGACGACAACGAGGCCGACAACAGGCGGCGCTGGGAGGAAGAGGAGCGACGTCGGGAGGAGGAGTGGAGCCGCCGGTACGAGGAGAGGAAGCGGCAGGAGACCCTCGCCTTCGAGACCTGGAGCCGACGGTGGGACGCGCGCAAGAAGCGGCTCACCCTCCGCCGCACCGTGGCCCTGGGCAAGGGCGTTATCGAAGCCCTCGGCATCGGCTCGTCGAGCAGCGGCACACATCACCATCAGCACCACGACTCGTTCCGGCGTCATCGCAGCCGCGACGAAGGCCGGCGCAGCAAAGACAGCACCGACGCCAAGGCAGGTGAGCGCGGCCATTCCCCGCTGTGGTCGCGGAGGAGCACCGTGGACAGTGTGGGCGCGGCTGTGACGATGGGCAGCGGCGAGTCGCCGCGCACGCCGGTCGGTCCGCCACGCTTGGCCTCCACGCCGCTGGCCCCGGCCCCGGTGGCGGCTCCTCGCGAAGAGGCCAAGACGGGCAAGGCGGGCAAGACGAAGAGTTCGAAGAAGTTGGCGGCGCGACACGCGAGCGCGGAGGATTGTGGGGTGGAGATGTACGGCACCGGCCAACACGCACCGCGGAAGCCGGCGGAGGATCATCGCAGAACAACCGGCGTATCGCTGGGCCAGCTGATCCGCGATGATGAAGGCAAAGAGGAGGAAGAGGAGGAAGAAGACGGTGGTGATGGTAATCATGGAGAAGACGATGATGGCGATAACAATGAAGAGGAGGAGGAGGCGTGGGCGAGGGAGGTGGAGGACGCGGAGAAGCGGATCGAGAAGAGTAACCGACGGGGCGATAAGGAGGGCGTGCAGCGGCGGGAACAGTTCCTGAGCAGCCGCCGGAGCCTGACGTCGAGCGAGAAGCAGAGCCTGTTCGACGAGTACTTCTACAACGAGGAGCAGATCTGGCGCAGCCGCGGCCTGCGCCTCCTCACCGCCAGCGCGTCGGCCAAGGAAAAGAACGAAGACCGCCTCCCTCCCCGCGATGACAACGAGGACGACGGAGACCAGGCCGGCCCCGATGATGGCCGGTCTCCTGTCCGCCAAGCGCCGTCTTCGCTGGGAGTCGATGCCGAGGCCGATGCCACGTCATCACGATCGATGGCCGCGAAGCACGGGGAGGGCGATGACGAGGTCTCGCCCAAGAAACGAGTGAAGAAGGCGAAGAAAAAAACGAAGACAAAGAAAACGAAGGAGTCTCTCGGAAAGAGCAAGAAGGCGCCCAAGGAATCCACGCCGGTCAAGCCGAAAGTGCCGGAAGGCGAGTCGCCGCGCGGTCGAGGAGGCAGCATCGCGTTCCAGCTGCGCCAGAACCAGGTACTTCGGCTCAGCGTTGCCGGCACGCGGAGGGACGCCGAACAGCTGCCCACAACGACGGCCGACGCGTCTGGCGTGGAGAGCGCCGTCGATAAGAATGATGACGACGACGACCATGACGACGACGATCGTGATGACGAAAACAATGTAGACAATGGAGAGGAGGAGCGAACGCGGCTCGTCACGAGCGGGGAGCGAAGAGCGCGGCGGGAGGCGCGGCGGAAGGAGCGAAGCCTGCGCGAGGAGAAGGCCGACCTGCGACGCCAGCGCGAGATGGAGGAGCGCGCCCGCCTCCTGCTCGAACTCGGCATCAGCCCGCGAGGCGCCCGAAGCCACCAAAACGACGACGCCAAGGGCAAGAGCAAGGCCGAGAGCGGCAGCGGCGACGACGGCGAACACGAAGAGCCGGCGGCGAAGGAGAAGAAGGGCAGCACGCGGCGGCGGAGCGTGAGCGTGGCCGAGAGCCAGAGCAAGTCGCACACGATCCCATCGCGCGGCACAGGTCCGGCGGCTATGAAGAAGAAGCGGTGGAGCCTTATCGCGTCCAAGGGCGCTTCCCTCGGCTCCGCCAAGACCGACGTGGGACCCTCCTCCTCGCGTGGCGGAGGCGGCGCGGGTCTCCTCCGCAAGACGGACTCGTCCGACGCGGCCGATGAGAGGAAGGCCCGGCGCGCGAGCGTGCGGCTCATGAACCTATTCACCATCAAGGACAAGGCCAACACCAATAACGGCGGCGGCGGTGGTGGCGGGGCGTCGAGGGGTTCGTGGCTGCTGCGGAGTCCGCGATCGCCGCGCACGTCCGAGGCGGAGGAGAGGAAGAAGAGGGAGAAGAAGGAGGCCAAGAGGAGCAGAAAGGAAGAGGCCCGGAATGCGAAGAAGGCGGCGAAGCAGCAGCAGCGCCAACGACAGCGCCCGGAGGGGGCCGAGGCTGAGACCGAGGCGGGCTCAAGGCCGTGGTATCGGCACCGCCGATCGGCGTCCATGAACGCCCTCGTCGGCATGCTCTCCAAGGACCGACGCAAGCCCGCCACCACCACCACCAAGGAATGAGAGATCAACGCGCGCACGCACATGTACCTTACCACACCACACATGCATAATCACAAACACAAGCATCGGAGGGGGGGGGTTCTAGGAGGGTGGGCGATGGCTAAACACACGTGTTTGGTCGCGCGTGGCCCGCGAGTACATTATTACGCACGGCGGTGCTTCGATATGTGTCGGCTTCCTCCCCGAAGGACTTCACACGGGGGCGCCCTTTCTCTGTTGTTCGCCGATGTGAGTGGCGTGTCAGCGTCAGCTCTTCTCTCTCGATGGGCGAACATTAAGTGGGGGGGGGGTAACGAGTACCACCGGGGCAGTGGCGCACTGCTTGAAGGCGCGGGCCTTGGCGGCGCAGGCAAGCGGGTCGTCGGTCTCCTTCGCGTAGCACTCCAGGCACGCGCTCCTCTCCGCTTCGCAGCTGTCCTCGGACGCCCTGCTCCGGCGAACACACACCACACACCACACCACACCACACACCACACACACTCAACGTCGGTTCTTGCAGCACGCAAAGGGGCCACGGGCGAGTGCCAGGCACTGGTGACGTACCTTCGGTGGCGGGTCATGGCATCGAGGAGGCCGCGCAGCTTGTGGAGCTGCTCCACCTCGGTCGCGCTGATCTTCTCCTGCTCCGCGCGGAAGCGCTGGCGCACCTCGGCCACCTCCTGCTGCGCGAACTCGCGGTCGGCCTGCGACACGCCGCCGGCGCGTCGCGCGGGCACCACCACCGACGTGGACGCCTCGCCGGCGCCATGACGCACCTCCTCCTCTACGTCGTCGTCGCCCAAGAGCAGCGGGAGCGGCGTGGAGAAGGCGATGCTGTCGAGCTCCTCTTCGGACAGCGGCGGCGGCAGCGCTTCGTCGACGTCCAGCTCGAGCGCGGCCTCGTCGAAGCGTTGCTGCTGCTCCTGCTTCTCCCGCTGCTGCTGCTGGGGCCGCCTAGCTGCCGCGCCGCCACTCTGTCGCTGCTGCAGCCGCCGCACCAGACGTGGACCCAGCTGCGAGAGACGGGTCAGGTCAAAGATGAATGATGACGTAGGGGATGATGATCGGAGGGGGATTTGTAGCTACTGCAGGGGCACCGGGGGGGGGGGTACGTGAACGGAGACGGAGGCCTCTTCCTCCTCATCTTCGGCCCAGTTGGCTGCGGTGGGCTGCTCGTACTCGTGCTGGAAGTGGTCCTCCCAGTCCTCCGCTTCCTCGTGTGGCCGTGACGATGCCGCTCCCATGATATGATCCGCTGATTTCCAGGTGCCGGCGATTTGTTTTGTCTGATCTCTTGCCTGCCAACGTTTTCTTTTTTCTTTTTTAGAATAATATAATTATAATTAACAAATGGACGCACATTTGCTGCGGCTGCAGTTTGTCAGGGGTCCGCGCACGTGCCTGCATTCAGGTGAAGATGTGGACTTCATCCTCACCGGTACACTCATCCAAATCTCTTCAAGCAGCCCCCTACGCTCACGTTCTTTCCTGCGTGGCTGTGGCGTAGTGACGGACGACCTCGGGGCGGAGGTCTACTTCGGGGACCTCCCGCTGCCTCTCGCCGTGCGCGCCCAGTGCCGCGTCCTCGACCGCTGGCACCCGCTCCCGACCGCCGCCTTCGCCCTCAAGACCGGTTCGCCCGCCATCTCTCCTCTGCCCCCGCCCTATGCGCTCATCGAACGCGCGGTGTGTGCGGTGTGTCATGATTATCGTGTGCGTGTGCGTGGTAGAGTGCAGAGAAGGAGCTGAGCCCGTTCATTGCGGGGCGAGGCCAGGCGGTGGAGGGTCGGTTCACGGACGAGCTGTGGCGCGAGTTGCGCGCCATCGAAGTCGCCCAGCCCGGCGCCCCGTCGGGTCCGGGCCGTCCAGCGGAGGTGCGGCTGCACATCAGCGTCGGCGAGCGAGACGGGCTCGGGTGGCGCGACGCCGCCCCCTTCTCCCGCTTTCGCCCCGCCCCGTGTCGTCGCCTGGCTCTCGCCCTGCCGCCCAGCGCCTCCCACCACCGCCGTAGCCGCGCCGGGCCGAGGAGCGCCAAGCGACGGAAGGCGGACGATCAACCGGCGCAGCCGACGGAAGTTGATGTGGAAGACCACGAAGACAAGACTGAAGAGAACGACGAGACTGAAGTAGAAGAAGAGGAGAAGAAGACTGAAGAAGAGGAGGAGGAGGGGAACGGGGAGGAGCAGTACGTGGTGCTGCCCCTCTTGTCGTGCACCATGACGGTCACGCGGCCGCCCTCCAATGTCAAGGGCCGGGGCAAGGACGTGAAGAGCATGCGGGTAGGAGGCGCGTCTACCACCAAGGCGGCCGGCCCTCCGCACGCGCTCGAGCGCTCCCGCACCATCGAACGCGAGGTGCCCCTCGACGGTGCGTAGGCCACCCTACACGCCCCTCTCTCCGGTGGTGGTTGCGGCGGCTTCACGGCCCTTGGCCTGCTGCTCACCGCGTTCGTGCGCGCGTGTGTAGATGGGAGCGGCCGATTCATCAGCGTGCGGGAGGAGTACGGCACCTTCCTGGGATCCCACCTCTGGTACCACTTCCGTCCTGGCTGTGACTGGGTGCTCGATCCCGCCACACTCCACGCGTGTGTTGACCACACACACACAGGGACGGCGCGCTGGCGTCGAGCTTCCTGCTGTGCCACATCAACGCCCTTTTCCCCGCCTTCTTGGCCGGCAAGCGGGTGCGTGCCCCCTGCACCATCCCCCAGGCGAGTGAGATCTCTGACCTTTGCCCGATTGAAATTGAATTGGTGCGCGCACAGGTGTTGGAGTTGGGCAGCGGGTGCGGTCTAATGGGACTCACGGCGGCCATGCTGGGCGCCCACGTCACCATGACCGACCTCGGCGAGGTCGTTCCCACACTCCGCGACAACGTGGAACGCAACATCGCCGAAGCTTCGTCTTTCGCTTCCTCTTCACCATCTTCTTCATCGTCTTTGTCATCTTCATCGTCGGCGACACGGTGCGGGAAGGTGGAGGCGCGAGAGCTCGACTGGACGGACGACGCGGCGCTGCGAAGGATCGGCGCGGAGACGGAGTGGGACCTGGTCGTGGCCTCCGACGTGATGTACAGCGACACGGTCTTCCGCCTCTTCTTCCACGCGCTCACCACCGTGCTCGGCCTCGAGTCAGCGGTCGGCGGAAGTCAACCGGTCGAGGGAGAGGCCCGGCGGCGGCGGCAGCGGCGGCGGGCGGTGCAGGTGGTGGTGGGCCACAAGGTGCGGTGCGAAGACGAGCGGGCCTACTTTGAGACCGTTCGGCGGGTGTTCGACGTGGTGCCGATCGGTCGGGCCTTCAACACCCGCGTGTACCTGTGGCAGCCTCGCCACGGCTAACACCAACAATCCAACAACAGCCACACCTAATCGGATGTATACTCTATATAAGTGCGCCGCGAGCAAGTTACATCGCGACATTGAACGTTCGAGTATGTGTGCGGCCGGGAAGACGTCGGTCGGTGGTGGGGCTCGTGCCGGTGGTTCGGGGTGGAAACGCCCACGAATACTTCGTGGCAGGCCTGTATTGGTGTCGACAGCCGCCGCGACTGATCTGCGGCCAGCGCACTCACCAATCGTACTTCTCATCCTTCGAGTTACAACCCCACTGAGCATCAAATGGCCACCATCACCGCTGTGCACGCTAGGCAGATCTTCGATAGCCGCGGCAACCCCACCGTTGAGGTCGACGTTACCACCGAGAAGGGCCTGTTCCGCGCTGCCGTGCCCTCTGGTGCCTCCACTGGCATCTACGAGGCCATCGAGCTCAGGGATGGCGACAAGTCCAAGTGGCTCGGCAAGGGTGTCACCAAGGTACGCGCGCAGGCGATTGTTCTCTCTCGCTCGAGTCACTACGCGATCGATTTGGCGATTGCCAGGGGCGTGTAGAATTCTAGATGTAGTGGCTGACCTGCTTTGTTGTTTGCTCGCGGGTCGGCTGTGCACAGGCCGTCTCGAACGTCAACGAGGTGATCGCCCCCAAGATCATCGGCAAGGACGTCACCAAGCAGGAGGAGCTCGACAACCTGCTGCTCGAGATCGACGGCACCGAGAACAAGGGCAACCTCGGGTACTCCTCCTCACATCTTCTTCGCGAGTAGTAGGGGTAGTAACCGTACGGCATCGCGCCTACAGAGCCAACGCCATCCTCGGCGTGTCGATGGCCGTGTGCAAGGCCGGCGCTGCCGTTAAGGGCGTGCCTCTGTACCGCCACATCGCCGACCTGGCCGGCAAGAAGGAGGCCGTCACGCTGCCCGTGCCCGCCTTCAACATCATCAACGGCGGCTCGCACGCCGGCAACAAGCTGGCCATGCAGGAGTTCATGATCCTCCCCGTCGGCGCCTCGTCCTTCACCGAGGCCATGCGCATGGGCGTCGAGGTGTACCACAACCTCAAGAACGTCATCAAGGAGAAGTACGGCCAGGACGCCACCAACGTCGGCGACGAGGGCGGCTTCGCCCCCAACATTCAGGGTAACGACGAGGGTCTCGAGCTCTGCAAGGTCGCCATTGAGAGGGGTACGGCATTTTCCCGCCTCGAGCTGTGTCGTGTACAGGCGCCTCACGGCCGAGTGAGCTCACCCTCGTGTGGGGGTGACGTGCAGCTGGCTACACCGGCAAGGTCAAGCTCGGCATGGACGTGGCCGCCTCTGAGTTCTACAAGGAGGGCAAGTACGACCTCGACTTCAAGAACCCCTCCAGCGACGCCAGCCAGGTACACATATTCGCCTCGTTCGCGCATGAGATCCTCGCTTGCATTCCCTTCCCTTTATTCACGTGCCGGCCTGCAGCACAAGACCGGCGCTGAGCTCGCCGAGCTGTACGCCTCGTTCACGCGCAACTACCCCGTCATCTCCATCGAGGATCCCTTCGACCAGGACGATTGGGAGTCCTACACCACGCTCACCGAGGCTCTCGGCAAGGTGCGCGCTCGTGGCTTCTCGTCCTGGTCGAGCTTCACTGGTCTAACCAGCCCTCCCATGATGGTGCAGGATGTGCAAATCGTGGGTGACGATCTCCTGGTGACGAACCCCAAGCGCATTGAGACCGCTCTGGAGAAGAAGGCCTGCAACGCGCTTCTCCTCAAGGTCAACCAGATCGGTTCCGTCACGGAGGCCATCAAGGCGTGCCTGGTCTCGCAGGCCGCCGGTTGGGGCGTGATGGTGTCGCACAGGAGCGGTGAGACCGAGGACACCTTCATCGCTGACCTCGTGGTCGGCCTCGGCACCGGCCAGATCAAGACCGGCGCCCCGTGCAGGTCCGAGAGGCTCGCCAAGTACAACCAGCTCCTCAGGATCGAGGAGGAGCTCGGCGCCTCCGCCAAGTACGCCGGCGAGGGCTTCAGGAACCCCCAGTAGTGAGCCCCAGGCAGGCAGCTCACAGGAGCCCTACACGCCCCTTCACCAGCACGACACACAAAAAAACAAACAATACAAAGGTCTGTCTCCTCACGGTGGGCTCTATTGGGCAAGAAGGGTACAAGTTTTATCGAATTGGAGAAGGCGGCAGGCGGGCTTCTTCACGAGGAGTGCGGGAGGATGACAACGGTCTTGACCTCGCCGTTGGCAAAGTAGGGCTTGGACTCGCCGTTCATGGGTCCACCGTTGGCCACGGCATCGGGCGATGACGCAGAGGTGATGTCGGGCGGGCCATCGGGTCCGTCGCTCCGCAGGCCGCATTCCGTCGTCAGCACCACGAACATGGCCGTCAAGAACGCGCTGTGAGACACCACGCCGATGCAATTCTCTGAGGTGGACACACAGTCGTGGTGAGCAGGCCAGCCAATTGACAGATGTGAGTGTGTGTGTTAAGGGGAGCTCACCTGAGCGTTGTCGCAGAACCTCTAGGAAAGCTTTGGCGCGCTGCAGGATGTCCTCGGTGGGCTCCCGGGCTTCGCTCCAGAGGCAATCGTCCTCGTCGAGGATGGCATCGAAGGAGAACTGCGGGAACTGGGGCTTGAGCTCCGACACCGTCCGTCGCTTGTCGCAGGGGTGGTGACCGATTCGCTCCCGCACGCCCTCGCACACCTCGAACCGTGGCTTGCCTTCGCTGCTGTCCATCAGCGGTTGGAAGACTTCCTCGGCTGTTTGCAGCGTTCGCGTGAGCGGCGACACCAGCACCACCTACGGGGAGTGGACGTTGAGATGGTCAGCCCTTGTTTGTTCGCCGTCGTCACACCAATGCAAGGTGAGAACATACCTGCGGCTTCATTTGGGCCAGCACGACCTTCTGGGCTTCTCTGGCTTGGCCTCTTCCCTTTTCTGTCAAGGGCGCGTCGAGATAGGCCCACTGCAGTCATGAGGCGAAAAAGCAGATCAGTGGCGAGTTCAACAACAACAACAGCTGCAGCCACACATCTCTGCTCTGCGCCAGTGCGTACGTTGCGGTACTCCTGGCAGCCGTGGCGACGCGCCGCGACGTTGTGCTCGGCTTCTCCGTGACGAATGAAGTGTACAACCTTCACGTCGGCCATGTTCATACTTCGTCCGTAGGTGGCGCCGGAAGATGAAGTGGTCCTTGCGGGGAGTGTGCAGGTTGACATTGCAGTAGATTCGTCGCTGTCTTGTGTGGGAGGTTTTGTGTGAAAGAGTGTCTTTGTTCTGTTCTGGCTTTGCGTTTTGTAAGCGAGCCCGGAGTTGCTTGGTCCGGCTACCTCGCCCGCCGTCGGGCAAGCTCACACTCCGCTGCCCAAAGGCACGGGACACTATCCCCAAGATCAAGCAACACCCCACAAGTCTTGGGACTATCACGCAACTAGTATTGACTAAATCCCCAGCTGGTGTACCCTCGAAACTTGGCCATGCATTGTTCTGATTCTTCACCTTGGCGCCTGTCGGGCGCAGAAGCAGGTGCCACAAGTGGAAAGAATTTGCAGAATAATTCACATTCCGACGGTCGGAGATGTGTCGCCAACGTGTCTCACCGAAAGGCCTCTTGGGATCGCGTGCCTAAACTGTTGGGCGTTCTTCGCTCCGGGGACACGGAAAAAGTGTGCCACCCCTGAGTAACAAGGTCCTCACGAGGAGGGCCTTGTGTCCGGAAAGAATGCCACATGCCGGAGACTGTTCTCCAGCCAACAACAGCCAAAGCCCAGTTGCACCATCACACTTAGCACGAACCGGAAGCATGCGCTTCGAGTTCTGTCATGCGTTGTAAGGTCTTAACTCTCCTGCACTTGCTCCCTGGAGTCCGGAGCTTCAGCAAACCCCTCACGAGGGCCAGGACTTAAATTTCTGGCTCTCTTGCCAGGTTCAGTTCTTCGATATTCTTGCCCTTGGCATAACACTTACCACACCAGCACAAGAACATCACACCCGTGTCTGAACATGCACGCCCGCACTACCACAACGACCACGACCTGCTCCATGCACAACAATGGCGTGCGGCGCCCAGTTCAGAAGTACCAGGTGGCCATCATCGGATCCGGGAACTGGTTCGTTGTTGGTTGCCTTCTCTTTAGATTGGTTTCCGCGGAGCCTAATTCACTGCTCGTCGCACTGTACAGGGGTAGCGCTATAGCCAAGGTGGCCGGCGAGAATGTGGCCCAGCAACCCGAACTCTTCGAGCCTCAAGTTAAAATGTACATAATCAAATGGCATCATGGATTACCTTCTCCTCTCCGACCATCATCACGCCCTAACTCACTTCGTCTCTCCGTGCAGGTGGATGCAAAATCGAGACTTGGCGGACATCGTCAACACCCGGCACGAGAACACCAAGTACCTGCCAGGCATAAAGCTGCCCACCAACGTGATTGCCGTGCCCGACCTGCTGGCGACGGTGAAAGACGCGCACCTGCTTGTTTTTGTAGTCCCCCACCAGGTAACGTTACCTCACTGCCCGCCGGCAGGTGATTTTTGTCCCTCTGGGCGTTTTTAATTCTGTCGTGCATGCGCGCTATAGTACGTGGAAGAGACGTGCAGGAAGCTCCGGGGCCACCTCCGACCCGACGCCAAGGCTGTATCGCTCATCAAAGGCATGTCCGTGGAGGACGGCGAACCGCAACTCATCTCCGAGCTCATCAATGGCAAGTTATCTCCCTTCTCCCCAAAAACCCAACCCACGCCAGGGGGAAGTGAGCTCATGTTCCAGTTCTGCCCCTCACAATCCAGGCCTGCTTGACATCGACGTGAGCGTCCTCTGCGGAGCCAACATTGCGAGCGAAGTCGCCAAAGGCGGGTTCAGTGAGGCCACCATCGGTACGTCCCACTACTACTAGTGCTTGGATTCTGCTATTGAGAAGTGCCCTAGTTGGCTCATGCCCACATCACTTATCTTGATCACCACCAACGCAGGGTACAAGGACAGACAGGCGGGAGAAGTTTGGCGGAAGCTGTTCCACAACCCGACCTTCCGAGTACGGTAACCCTTGTTCTATCTCGCCCTTAGAGGGCACGAGCTGACCCACCTCCCTCCCAGATCAACACGGTGGACGACGTTGCGGGAGTTGAAGTGTGCGGCGCTCTCAAAAACGTGGTGGCGCTGGGTGCTGGTTTCTGCGACGGCCTGGGGTATGTAGATCTTCGCCGCGCTGGGTATTATGGTAGACCTGGATTAACGTGGCCTCTCTCACCTTCAGATTGTCCTCGAACACGAAGGCAGCTGTGATTCGATGCGGCCTGGCTGAGATGCGAAAGTTTGCCCAGACCTTCTTCAGCGACATCAACATGCAGACCTTCTTCGAAAGGTACGGCCAGACCCACATGCGCACCGGCTCTGTCTTGTTGTCCTCACACGGATATCTTCTTTCACACAGCTGCGGCGTGGCTGATCTGATCGTCACCTGCTTCAGCGGGAGGAACCGTAAGGTGTCAGAGGCCTTCGTGGTCACAAAGAAGGTTCGCTGCGATTCCCCCATTCCTCGCCTCAGCTTTCTCCCCTTGGGTGTGAACTCAATGTGCGGTTTTCCATCGCTCAGAGCTTCGAGGCGCTCGAGAAGGACATCCTCAACGGACAAAAGCTGCAGGGCACCCTCACAGGTATGTGCTGGTTCGCGACCTACCTACCTACCTGCTTACGCATGGCCCACCTCTGGGGCTGCCTTTTCCTCTCCTTTCTTCCTTTCTTTTTCTTTCGCTCACCCGCGGTCGATGCAGCTCAAGAAGCCCACGAGGTCCTGGAGAAGAAGGGACTCACCGACGAGTACGAATCCCCCTCTTCCTTCGCACGGTGCGATGCGTCGGCTCACCAGTCTGGTCCCTCTCTCTCTATACGCGTGCAGGTTCCCGCTGTTCCGGACCATCTACCAGATCGCGTTCGAAGGCTTGGCGCCCTCACACATCACCGCCTTCTGAGTTACCTCAAGTTCCAAAAAGAAAAATCAATAAATGCCGAATGCACAACACTCATCACGCACCGTGGAGCAAGGGACGACGCAGAGAACGAGGGGTTATCGCCCACGACGCATAACACAACAACACACGCGATTGCGCCACACCACGCACATCCCCTTGCCAAGCTCGTACATCAAGACCGATTGGCATTGTTGTTGTTGTTCTTCTCGCGTATACATCTCTTCTTCTTTGTTTCTTTGCTGGTTCTTGGCACCTCACTCCGGATGCACGCCCTTGGCTGCCAGCTCCGCCTTGACTGCACGGCACACACGACACAATGACACGACACGCGCCGGTGAGCGGCGGCAGGAGGGCCGATTGGGGAGGAGGGCACACGCACCTCGTTCGAAGTAGGTGGGGTCGGGGTAGCCGAAGCTGGTGGCGCCGCCCGAGGTGCAGGTCTTCTGGTGTACGCCGCCCCACACCACCTGGTTGTCCTCCCCGGTCGTGACCGATCGACCGACCGTGAACAGCAGCCGTCGCTCCCACGCGATCTTGAACAGCTTGAGGATCTCCTGGCCCTCCTTGTTGTCCGGCAAATAGGCCGTTCTGTTGTTGGACGCACATCCACCGATACACCGACGTCAGCTCCGTGAGACCCAGCAGCAGCAGCAGCAGCAGCAGTGGTGGTGGTGGTATGAGGCCACGTGTGTGCGACGGTGCGTACCGGGAGGTGCCGCCGTAACTCATGCCCGGGTTGGGGTGCTCCGGACCCTGTATGCCACTGTGTGTGTCGTGGGCCGTGCACGAATTAGATTGTGCACTCACAAGTGTGTGTGTGTGTGCGTGCGTGCGTGTGTGTGGTGCGTGCGTGTGTGTGGCGTACGCACCTGCTGAAGTAGTAATCGATTTGGATTGTGCCGCAGTCCTCGAATCCGCTCAGGCTCTGCAGCCGCCGACAGGCGCGGTTTAGAGGTGGTGTGCATTGCTACACGCACGCACGCACGCACGCACGCACACGGTGGGGGGGGAGAGAGAGGTACCGGCCCGGAAGTGGAGACGTTCATGGTGCCCTCGGGCATGGTGCCGATACGTACGCCGTAGACCACGTTGCAGATGGGGCACTGCAGGAACCCGGACCTGCATATCACGACACGCACACGCGGCCGTCAGCCGCTGCACGCCCTGGCATGCGAAAGGGGCGGATGGGTGGGTGCTGCGCGCAAGCATACTTGAAGCAGTGCACGATGCAATCCCGGTGGAAGTAGTGGCCCTGGCACTGGGACAGGCGCACGATGACTGGATTGGCCAGGAGCGGGGGTGAGAAGCTGCGGGCTCCGCGAGAAAACAAGAAAGAGAGAGAGAGAGAGAAGAGAGAGCCGCACCATCGTCGGCCTCGTCCTCGATGGCCTTCTCCTTGGGCTGCTTCTTGCTCTTCTTCTTCTTCTTGGACGCGTCCTTCTTCTTACCGTCGGCTTCGGCCTCCTTGCCCTTTCCCTCCTCCTCTTCCTCCTCCTCCTTCCCCTCCTCCTCCTCCTGTTCGAACTCGCAGAGGCACACGGGGCAGGTCTCCTCGGGGATGAGCTTGTCCGTCACGCGCGCCCACCGGGTCAGCTTGCCCACCTCCCGCAGCTTGCCCTTGCCCACGCCCGAGAAGGCCTTCTCCTTCTCCTTCCCGCTGCTCTTTTCCTCGTCGCCGTCGTCGCCGCCGCCCTTGGCAGCGGCCTTGGCGATGGCCTGGGCGATGGCCGGGTAGTGCAATGGGTCGATGGCCGGCGTGCGCCGCACGCGCACCACCTCGTGCGCCGACTGCTGCTTGGTCTGCGTGAGACCCACAAAGTCCACCATGTACCCGCCCGGCACTGTACCCCCGCCCCCGCCATTAGTCACACCACCATCAGCCCCGACCACGCGTGCTAATCCAGGCATGTGCGTCGTGCGTGTGCGCGTACCGGCAAAGGAACCGTGGTTGAGGACCACGTTGGCCCGTCCGTTCGTCAGCGATCCTGAAGTCGCCACACCGCCACGCCGGAGTGAGTGGGAGTGAGGGAGGAGTGAGTGGGAGTGAGTGAGGGAGGGAGTGAGTGGGCGCAACAGGAGCACGTGGAAGAGGTGGTACGCGCGGGTTTAGGAAGAAGGCTAGACACATAGATGATGGTGTGTGTGTGTGTGTGTGTGTGTGTGTGTGTGTGTGTGTGTGTGTGTGTGGAGAGAGAGAGAGAGAGAGAGAAGGAGTGTGGCGGGGAGGGTATACCCTCGAGGAGACGCGTGGTGAGTTTATCGTAGGCCTCCCATTCCCCGTCCTCCTTCTCGAACTCCCACACGGGTCCTGCACGTGCGCCATCATCGTCATCGTCATCATCACCCATACAACAGTTGAATCAGTAAAGTAAATGAATGCCATGACATCGAGCTTGAAACGGACAACATGCACGTGCGCACACGTCTGCGGCACATGAACACACGACACACGCGGAAGAGAGAAGGAAGGGGCACCAGCAGCGGCAGCGGCAGCGGCGGTGCCGTCGGCAGAGGTAGAAGTGGGTGTGTAGGAAGAGGAGGAGCCAGAGGAGCCCGAGCTCCCCGAGAGGGAGGTGGTGGTGGCGGTGGCGGTGGCGGTGGCGGCGCGTGGCAAAGGCGGGGTTGCGGCGGATGGCGCGGGAGTAGGTGGTGGTGGTGTTGGTCTGCTGGAGGCCCGCCAGATCGACGGCGTACTGGTGGCTGCCGTGGATGAGGGTCACCGCGGTCTGGCCCGCCGCGAAGGCGGCCTCGAGGGTGGCCGTGGCCGCGGCGTCGTAGGCGCGGAACACCTGCGAGTCGTCGGCCCACTCCCACAGCGCAGTCGCGGGCGAGGCCGACGAGGCGTCGGGGGCCGGTGGTGTGGTGGTCGATACCAATACATCGGTCGTGTAGGACGACGAGGTGTGGGGCCTGCGCTTCGAGCCCTTGGCCCCCATCTGTTGTACATATACAGATGGACGAAGTAGGAGAAGGCGAAGTGTGAGCTCTCCACACGAGTTAAAAGGGGTGAAAATCACCAAAAAAAAAAACAGCACAATATTAACATTGCAATATATCAATAATATATAAGACCTTTCTCTTGTGTCTGTTGTTGCTCATCGTTGAAAGAGGGAAGAGATTAGAAGATGATTTTAAAAACCGCTTTACCTGCTGATGATTGATTTTAATAGGAGGAGCGCCAAAAGAGGTGAATGGGGAACACTGAAGCTGCACGGGAAGAAAGTGTGGCGCCCGGTCGCACGGCCAACGTTGCCGTTGCCAAGCCGTGGGCGACAAGAAGTTTATTTGCTGAATAAAATTCGTCCCAGATAATCTTTTATTATTTCTTTTACGCCCTTTTCCTACCACACCTCTGGAGCAGGGGTGCGTGATCGACTGACCACCTGCAATGATGCACACACACAGAATCTGTCAGCAACTACTGCACGGACAAGCAGAAGCGGTCGGGCATGAACTGGATTGAGGGACGCGGCAAGGGACATGCGGTCGGATGTGCGAGGCCATCACCAAGGGCAAGACCACGCGATGCGGGCGTCGCTCACACAGAAGAACCTCATCGGCTCGGCCATGGCCATGAAGTTACGGCGAAGCAGATAGATGTTCCTCTCGATGCTGCGCAATCGCCAGCCCGGGATTGTCGTTTGTCGCGGCGATGCGGACGGCGGTTGCAGTGCGAGGGCATGGGCATGGGCGAAGTCGTTTGGCCGGCTGCCGCTTCTTCTTGCCGCCCTTGCTTTCAGACTATCAAAAACTTGCATGTTTGACTTTTGGAGAATGCTGTGTGGTGAAACAACCCAAGACAGCACCACCTGAAAAGTTGTGGCCACCAATGGCGTTCAGCCAAAGTGAGTTCACACTAGCAACACACCTGGCACGTGCATACCCAGCGAATCAGCAAGATGGTGACAGTGTTTACGCCAGCTTAACAGCGGCGCCCGCAGTGCCCGTAATGGCCTCTACAAACCTGGACCGCGGCCAACAGGGCGCTGAGGGGTCACGTCTGTGCTCGGGACCAGCGAAGTGTATCCTATCCCGTCCCCACCCAGTAGTGTAAGCCCTGTCTTCTTCCTCGCGGATGCCTGTCTCCGTCGTCTCCGCGGCTGCGTGGTTGGTGGCTCATCGAGCCTGCGAATTCTCGGTCGGTTTTGTGGGTTACTTTGGCTCGAATCGTCAGCTTAGTAAGAGATTCTGATCAACAAAACTGGCCATTCGATGATTGCCTTGTCTTTGTCCACTTGGTGATCGAAAACTGGTTTATGGTGCAGGGGAGATTGGGGGGGGGGGGATTTAAAGCCCGCGTAGACCGGGCCGGGGAGAGGTTCGGGGATGAGCGGCTTGGTGTCGCCCGAGGCTGAGGCGGCGGCCGGCGGCGGCGCCGGGTAGTCGCGTTGGCGCTGGTGACGGCGGTATGCCTTCTTGATCCGCTTCCACAGGGGTTTGCGATAGCCGATGGCCACCCAGGCGACCAGGATCAGCACCATGAGCGTGCCGGCGCCGATGCCGATCACCACGTAAAAGATGACGCTCGGGCGGCACGACGACGAGCCCGAGTCGGCGCTGAACAGCGGCTGGCACGACGACGGCGACGCCACGCCGGCCTCGCAGAACTTGTCCGACGGACACTCGGTCGGCTCGACGGAACCCGCCGGGCAGTAGGAGCCCGACGGACACTCGCGGCAGCCGCTCTGGGCCTGGAGGTCATTGTAGGTGCCGGCCGAACAGGCCAGACAGCGCATGCTCTGGCGCTCGGAGTAGGAGCCAGCCGGGCACGGCGCACAGGTGCCGGCGACGGACGGGTTGTAGTAGCCCGCCGTGCACGCCACGCAGTGGGTGTTGTCGGGCGACGACGTCTGGCCGGCGCGGCACGAGAGGCACTTGATGGCCGGCGGCACCGCCACCTTGCCTTCGGGGCACCGGATGCAGACACTCGCGTTCTCCTGGTCGTTCACCATACCTGCACACAACAAAACACGACACAACACGACACACGTGGCGCCAGACAATCGCGAACTGTGAGTCCCCCGAGTTCACGAGCTTCGCCGCGCGGAAACAGCGCGGTTGCGGCGCCACACCGGGCACTACCGCGAGGACCTTGGGGGCTCATACCGGCGGGGCAGGGCAAACACCAGGTGACGTTGACACAATAGCCAGCGCCGCACTCCAGCGGAGCGACACTGCAGTTCTTGTTTCCTGCAACACGCCACACGCACGATACCACACGCCACACGGTCAGTGGAACCGCAAAAAGGAGGAAGCCACGGTTGTGGCAACAACACGAACTCCCCCCCCCCGACACGCGCTCTCATAAACAACATCTCGCGGGGTCCGATATAATCGAGCAAAGGAAAAAGGTGAATTGAGGGTTGGTTGCGCACCAGGAGGGGAATAGGTGGCGGGGGGACAGGGAAGGCACTCCTCTTGTTGGCTTTGAAAGATGGGCGGTCGCGCGAGAGTGAGGGAAGGCGAGAGGCAGATGGAGAGGGAGATGAGGATGCACAACGACGAGAGACAGAACGGAGAGGAAGAAGAGGAGGGGGAAATGTCAAAGAAGGAGCAGGCGAAGGAAGCCCCATTCCCAGCCCGTCGTGGCGGTCGTCCGGTAGGCCTTGTGTCCATCATCACACGAGCATTCGTGTGGCGGCCTCTCTGTCCGCAGCCAGTTCAAAATTGTGCGTCTAACTTTTCCAGTTTGCGCGTGGATGTTTGGTCAAAAGAGAAATGGGTGATTTCTCTTTGTCGACGTATAA
Organism: Acanthamoeba castellanii str. Neff; assembly: GCF_000313135.1. Taxonomy (NCBI): domain Eukaryota; phylum Discosea; order Longamoebia; family Acanthamoebidae; genus Acanthamoeba; species Acanthamoeba castellanii. The sequence goes on from NW_004457384.1 coordinate 103,698, forward strand.
TACTTCCTACCGCCTTATGTGTCGACGGCTTACTTGTTGCGGGTGCGGTTGAGGCGGGCAGGGCCGCGGCCGGGTCCCCTGGGTCGGGCAAAGGCCTTCTGGCCGTCTTCGGCGGTCGGGTGGAGGGCCTCGCGGATGGCCTCCTCCGTCACGTCCTCCAGCTCGCTGGCCTCGAGCTTGCCCGCCTTCTCGAACGTCACTCCGGCGTCCTCCGCCGCGCCGGCCACGACCGACTACAGGACAACACACACACGTGCGCAGGGTCAGAAGATGATGCATCGCGATCCATCTCGCGATCCATCTCGCGATGAACGAGTTGAGACACACAACGCACGACACGCATACGACACGACGCCACGGGAGGATTGAAAACCTTGACGGTCGAGTAGAGCATCTTGGCCTTGATGGGAGCCGTCTCAGGGCACCAGTAGATGAACACTGCGCACATCATCGACCAACCCAACAACAATTAGAATAGATGTGAAGTGAGCTCGTGAAGAAGGACGAGTCCCAGAGCCAACACACGGCAAAAACAATCATGATAAATAACAAATAAATAAATAAATAAATAGGCCGTTACCGTTGGATTCAAGACGGACGGGTCCGGCGCCACCGTTGTGCGTGTGGGACCACCTGAAGAACACGAAACGAGGCTCGTTGCTGGGGAGGCGGCTGGCGATCTCCGACGCGGACAGCTGGCGCGCCTCGACGAGCTCCACGGTCTCCTTGACCGTGTCGACGCTCTGTGTGCGTGCGCGCGTGTGCCGTGAGTAGGCGATCTGTGATTGGGGGGGGGGTCACGGAGCGTACGATCTGAGCGTAGTTTTGCGCGGGGGTGAGGTTGCGGAGGGCATTCTGTGCGGCGACCGAGAGCGGGAACTTGACAGAGTGGACATACTCCCTGGTGTGACCGGGATCGATCTCGGCACCGGCCTGCCCAGATGTACAGACACCGCCGCCGCCGCCGCCGCCGCCGTCCACGACCACGACCACGATGCGCGCGCCATCAGTACTTCAAGTATGCACGCATGGATGGTGCAGGGAAGGTGGTGGATGGTGGGCGGTGGTGCCGCGCGTACCATGCTGGACCTCTGCACCTCGTCGGCGGTGAGGGGCGCGGTGCCCTGCGGCTTCTTCAGGCTCTCCTGGAAGGCCGCCCAGGTGAAATCCTCCTGCACGCGACATTTGGATGAGCCAACGCACGCGCACGAGCGGCGAATAACGAGTGGTGTGGCGCGTACGGGAGCGGAGCCATAGAAGTCGTAGGCGAAGTAGTTCTTGCCCAGCTGTCGCTTGAGGTAGTCCCTGCAGCCAGTCGCCGGCTGAAGGTCAACACACGTGCTCTCGCCCGAACGCACGCACACAACAACGAAACAACACTTCCGCTTGGGTGGGGGGGGGGATTGACGAATAGGGCGCCTCCCCTGTGTACCGGGTGGAGGCGTAGAGCATGCGTTGCTTGACGGGGGAGCCGTCCGGCACGTAGGACAGGAGCATCCACTCGTGGCTGCCCGCCGACGCGTCGGTGGAGTCCAGCCGGTACAGCACGAACGCCGCCGTGTGCCTCTCGAAGTTGGGCACCACCTTGGCAAAATCTATTGTTTTAAAAAAATCGAAATGAAAACAACAAAGGAGGCGAAGTAGCGAGGGAACATTCATGAACAACCACAGACAGGCCGTGTTAACCGATCGAGACGAATCGCGAGAGCTGGAGAGGTGGAGAAGGAGGCACCATGTTCGGCATCGGCGATCACGGGCTGGGTGGCTACAGGCACGAGGTTCTCTAGACAACACCAAAAAAAAACGGATAAGAAGGAATTGGAAGTGAATTAGAGGCAAGGTATTGTACCGTCCTCAATGGAGACCTTAATAAATCGGACGTTGCCGCTGGCGCGAGCATCGCCGAACGCCTTCTGCAGCTGATCAGACACTGCATGGGGACGCCACCTCGCGTAAGAAACCATCAAAGCCGTGGGATGGCATAGCCAGAAGTACCGGGAATGTTGCTCGAGTGGGTCATCTTGGTTGTTGCGGTTTCTGCTCTTGTGTCTGATTGTGCTATTAAATAAACTGTTTCACATTCCCCGCGAACTATTTGTGGTATTTGCCCAGCCCACAGGCGAAAGCGCCATCTCGTGACGCGCAGACCAAAAATTGGAGTTGAAGATGGCGCACGAGCACGATCACCACACAGCGAAGGACTCCAAGAAGGACGTGGAGATTCCGGATCTCTTCGGCATCGACGCTCTTGACATTCACGGCGGGGAGCCGTGCCTGGTGCAGGGCGCCAAGATGGCGGCTACGTCATTCATCGCCGGTTCGTTCTTCGGCGGCGTGCTGGTCTACTGGAAGGACGTGGGTGTGGTGCAGAAGCGGGGTAGATTCGCCGCCCTTCAGGGCACCCTCAAGAGCATTGGCAGCTACGGCGCATTCTTCGCCCTCGTTGGCGCCACCTATGGCACCGCCTTCTGCGCCCTCCAGCACTCCCGCACCAAGAACGACCCCTTCAACACCGTCCTCGCCTCTTGCGCCGCTGGTGGCGTCATCGGCGCTCGCGGTACCCCCCCCCTCTCCTTTTCAACCATCCCATTGTTTCGAATCGTCTCTTTCTTCGCCCCCAAATGAACAACAATTTTTTAATTTTTTTAATATTTTAAAAATACTCTATTATCTCTCTCCACCCCGTCGCTCCCGTTATTTCTTCTTTTAGGGTGGGTAAATTGCTCGTGTTTGTGTTTGTGGGCGTTGCTCACGTTGTGCTCCCACAGTGAACGGTACCGTGTTTGGCTCCGTGCTGGGCTGTGCCGTGACTGGCGGTCTGGCGGCGATGGGCGAGTTCTTCGACTGGACCCTCTCTCCCAACTCCGCGAAGCTCTTCGCCCTCCGGGAGCAAAAGCACCAGCGTCTTCTCCGCACTTCCCCCGGTGTCGGTTCCGACGCTGCCTCCAGCGACAGTGATGCCCAGTAAATCCTTCGCTTCCCCCCCCCCGCTTCGTGCTCACCTCTCTTGCGGACCGTCGGCTGGCGCTGACCACAAGCAACATGTTGTTATGTTGTTTTTGCTATTTTTCTGTTTTTTGGCGTCCGCCACGGTTGACGGGAAGGTAGGCCAGAGATTGCCGATTGCAGATGGCGCGCCCGTCAGGAGGAGACTTTATCCCAGCCCGACTCCCGCCTGCGGCCGCCTCGGTCGTGACGGTGGTGGTCGTCCCTCCTCTCTACGCCTCGGTGGTCGTCGTGGTGGTGTCCCCGCTGGTCGTCCCGCCAAGGCTTGCGCGGCGGAGGCCCTCCGTATTCGCCTCCCCTGCCGCCGCTACCGTCATCATCGCTTCCGTCGAAGCGGCGCCGTTTCGGTGGTGGCGCCCCCTCGTTCCACGAGGATCCCCCAGGACCCGGCCGGAAGCCGCCTTGGCCGAAATCCCCCGCGCCGCCGGCGGCGGCAAAAGGCGGGAATGGACCCGGCTGCTGGTGCCCCATCATGGCCTGCTGGGGAAGCGGGTACCCGCCGGAGTCCGCTTGTTGGTAGCTACCCGCGGGCGGGCCGCCACCGCCCCAATGCGGAGCCGCCGAGGCTAGTGAGCCGGGCGCGGGGTACGGACCGCCGCCTCCACGCCCACGTCCACCACTGAACTGAGGAGGTCCGCCAGCGTGCTGGCCATCTTGCTGCTGGTGGCGCATGGCTTCCTCCACCGTGACCAAGGTCTCGCCAGTCTCCATGTTGAAGTTCTCCTTTGCTCCGATCGGATTGGCGCCGCGAGCCCACCCGACCTGCAGCGCCAACAAATGGTATTTGATAACATACATATTAATATGTTAAAAAAAAAACCTTGGCAGGGAACGAGCATTGGCCTCTTCGCCAATGGACCGATTTGTTGGAGGGGTTTGGGGGGGGAATGTATGCCTTGACGAGATTGCCGCCGACCATGACCTGTCCGGCGTCGCCCTGCGCCTTGACGCGTTCGGCGTCGGGACGATGGGCGAAGGTGACAAAAGCGACATTCTTGTCCTCCATCACCTTCAGCCGCATGATCCTGCCGTAGGCGGCGAAATGCGCCCGCAGCACCTCGTGCGTGGTGCCCGGCGGGAGGCCCCCCAGGTAGCACGTCGTCGTGGGAACTGAGCACAGCCGCGCGCGCGCGCAAGCTCAGAAGAGAGCCCAGCAAATGGGATCGGACCTCCAACAGCAATTTATAACGGAAAAATTTTGTTGCTGCTGGCGCTCGTGGCTTGTAATGGGGGGGGAGAGATATTCAAGTACGTACCCTTGGTGAAACCGGAGGCGACGGGGTCAGGGCGGGCAGGCGGACTGGAGAAGGAAGAGGGGGTGAATGGATCGTAGGCCGCACTCTCTGTCGCTGCCGCTGCCGGCCGGTGAGAATGGGCGGCGGCGTAGGCTGGCGGCCCGCCAGGCGCTGCAACATCGCTGCCATAGAAGGAGGCGAGGGCAGCGGCCAACTGCTCCGGGGTTTGTTGTTGTTGTGGTGGTGGTTGTGGTTGGCCCATGTGCGATGGAGGAGCCACATTTGCATTCCCTGTGTGGCACACCCACAAACGACAGACGAACGAACGCCAACGCGCACGGGAACCGTGGGAAGTGGAGGCGGATGAGATGAGATGAGATTGGCCAAACAAGTTCCAATGACACCAAAGAAAAGAAAGAAAAAGAGGCGTGGCGGGTGTCTTTACGTAGTGGTGGCCCTGCCGCCCACTGCTGCTGCGGCTGCGGCTGCGGCTGCGGTAGTGAAGATGGCGGCGCCTGCGGTTGCAGTCGCTGCGACGTCGCCGCCTCTTGGGCGAGTCGTTCCTCGTGCTCCTGGCGAAGTTTTCGCTGTTCTTCGAGGCGTGTGTCGTCATCGTCATCGTCGCCATAGTCAAAGTAGAGTGGATTGTGGCCAGCCCTGAAAGAGGTATCGGATTGGGGAGAATGGGCGGGAAAAAAAAGGGGGGGGGAAGGTTAATGGAGTGGTAGGGGGGGTACAAAGGGGCGCCCCGGGTGGTAGTGGTGGTACGTGCCTCGGTTCTTCGGCACCTTGCCAGGCGCCTGCTGGCGCGCGTTGGGCGAGCAGCGAGGCGGGTAGCTGCGTGGCCGCAGCAGTGGCGGATGGACCAACTGCCGGTGATGGGTGCGGCAAAGAGGGCGGCTGTTCGGCGACGGCAGTGGCGGTAAGGCGCGGGTCCATTCGCTGACTGAAAGAGGGCACCGCCACACTGGAGGGCATAAATGAGGTGGGAGTGGAGCCCAAGAAGGCCCCGGTGGCGGTCGACTGTGCGGCGGCAGGCAAGAGGCCGGCCATCTGGGCTCCGAGCATGCTGAGGAGGTGGCCGTTGCCCAGGGCAGTGGAGAGCTCGGGCGGCGAGGTAGCCGTCGCAGCGGCGGGAGAAGGAGAAAAAGCAGCGCCCAAGCGTGGGTCGACAGGTGGTCGCAACGCCTGGGGCTGGACTTGGGCAGCGAGTCGAGGGTCGGTCGGTGCCGACACGGGAGCAAGCGTGGGCGTGAAGGACTGGGAAGAGGCGGAGGCGGAAGAGGATGGCGCGGAAAAGCCGAAGGCATTCTCCTGGATCTGTTGCAGCACGTTGGGCTGCGAACTTGGGCGCTCCACTGGCACGCACACGGGGATGTGATGATGAGGAGTGGCCGACATCAACACAAAAAAGACAGAACTAACACCGCGACAGGACGTACGCGTACCGGATGGCGAGGGGCTCAGAGAGGGCGGCGAGGGAGACTTGGCCTCGCTCTCCATCGGTGGTGGAGTGTCCGAGGGGAGATTGTCCACCTCCGCTGTTGGTGGGCCGCACGCAAGGTTGGTTAGTTGGCTGGTCAGCACACGAGGCGGCCCTCGAATACCTCGCTAAGCGAGCATCCGCGGCAGCAGGCTGGCCGTGGAGCAGGAAGTTGGTGGTGGGGGGGGGGCAGGGAGGCGTACGCAGATCCGGGGGCACGCCAGTTCTGCGTATGGACACCATGACCAACGCATCGATCACGCTCGGAGGGAACACCTGTTTTCATGGAAGAGGACGGCGGAGGGGGGACGTCTTCAGTCAGGGACCAAGATCTTCCAAGAAGCACCACCACCGCTGTATCGATCATCCCAAAATATATACATAAATAAATAAATAAACTTCTGGCCAGGAAGCCAAGTGGCGAGCAGGCGCACAACCAACAGACGAAGTAGCAGCCATCACAAAACACGAAGGAAGAATCGACAGCCACAACAAACGGGGAAAGGGATTTATTGTTAACCTTGTTCTTGTGCCACAGCGCGATGACCCGACGTGCCGCCTTCTGCTCACGCCCGACGCAAAACATAGCCAAAAGAGTACGCACGAGTATGCGAACACGCAACGTCAGCAAGCACATCACCACCACGAACGGATGCACACTAGAAGCACCGCATAGGCGGAAAGAACCTGGTCCTTCTCAGAGCACTGAAGGATGTAGTCCAGGGAACGCTCGAGGTTGGCTGTAAAGCGGCCGACGTACACGTCCTTCGACCCGAACTGCCTGCTCGAGTTTGATGCTCAGCCAGGAATGGTAAAGTGGAGAAGTTTTCTTTCTCGTACCTTATGGAGCCCCTGACGATGGCATCTATGATATACAGGGCCGTCAGGCGATGTTCGGGCTTGGCTTTCTTGATGAATTTCTCTACTTCATTGACCACGTTCTTGTAGTGTTGCTGGATGAAACGAAACAGTTGGCAAAGCACGACTACACAAATGCATGTAAAGAGCGCACCTTGTATATTTTTACAGCAACCTTTGCAATTCCATGAATCTGCGAGAATTGGGTTGAGATCTGGTCAGCAGATGACTTGTGATTCATATCACCCTCCTTGCGGCAAATATATACCTTGTTGGCGCTGAGCGGGGGCTTGTGATTCTGGACGGAGCGCAGCTCGTCCGTGAATTGCTCCATGCACTTCGCGATGTGATTGGCTTGTGCTGGGCAGGAACGACCGTTTGCTTGCCGAAAAAAAGAAATCCAGCCTTTTCACCACTTTTTCTCCCTATTTTATGTCGACCCCCACGCTCATACACACTTGTCCAAGATGACGGCAACAAGGTCGCCTTTTTCAGGGAGGCCAGCGGCCGAGATGCCGTGCTCGCTCAACACCTGGACCCAAGGGAGAAGTGTGTGTGTGTGTGTGTGTGTGTGTGTGCGTGCGTGCGTGCGTGTGTGTGTAAGAGAGAGAGATGGAACAAACACCCCACGGGTGAAAACAGGACAACATCATTGCAGGCGCATGTACCTGCTTGAGGTCACGGATCGGCATGCGCATCAGCTCGTCCCTGTTCTTGCCCTTGACGTCAATCTTCTTCTGCGCCTTCATGTCTGGTGTGGCGGAGAAGAGCGTATGTGAGCATTCGCGGGGAGCTGAGGACCCACCCGGGGAGTGGTGGGTGAATGCCTACCGTTGACTGCTTGCTGAATGGCCGTCTCGAAGGAGGGCTCTGCAGGGTGGCCGTGCCAGCGCACTTTCATGTTGTGATCCACCAGGAACGCATGAGGGATACCCTATGCGCACGCATGCAAATGGGAGGTCAGGAATATATCGCGCTTGAGGTGAATGTGCAGAGGACGGGCTTCTTGCGAGGGCAGCATCCGCACCCCGACGGAGTAGCGGTCCATGTAGGCCTGGGCAGAGCCCGCGTCATCAAGGGCCACGCGATAGTCCATCTTGTCTCCCATGCTCGTCACGAACGGGCGCACCTTCTGCTGACGGGTCACACACAACACAGCTTAGGTCCGAACGCAGCACCTCATGGCGCACGAGCACTGTACCGCAGCAGTCTCGGAAGTGATGCCAATGAAGATGACCCCGTCCTTTCCGAATCTATGCTGCAGCTCGGTGAGATGCGGGATCGTGCTGCGGCACGGCGGACACCTGGTGCCACACCCCTCACCCCCCAAGGGGTGAAGGTTCAGTGAGAGGCCGCGGGAGACCTGCAGAAGCCTCTACCCCCCCCGGGGGGGGTATTACCATGTGGCCCAGAACTCGAGCACAAAGATCTTGCCGCGCTCGAGGGCCACTGGCTCGCCCTTGATGAAAGTCATGCCCGTGAGGGGCGTGGCGTCCTCCATCTGGTGTGTTGTTGTTTCGTTTTTACGATCTCCTCGCAGTAATAATGAGAAGACACCCGCGACGTGCCTCCTTACGTGGGCGACGCCACCACGACCGGCCTCCGCGTCCACTCCTGGCAAGCGAGCGAGCGAGAGAGAGAGAGAGAGAGATGGAAAGAAGCAGGGCATGCACGATCAGCAAGGTGCCTACAGAGACGTACGGTCACAACAGGCGCCGTGCTGGGGCAACCCACCCGCCACACCAAGATCGTGGCGGGCGGTGTGGGCGGAGGGGGTGGTGTACCTTGTCGGCGAGGAAGCCGGGGTCGCGCGTGGTGTCCTTGTACCACTTGGCGGCGGCGGCGGCCTTCTTGAGGCAGTAGAACCAGTCCCGCTGGCTCTCCTCCGAATCGGCCGACACCATGAGCCGCTTGCCCGTTGGCCCTCGCGCCCTACGCCCAACCCCCCGACCCAGAGAGAGTCAGCCGGACGGACGAGCGAGAAGAAGCTGCCTTGAAGGGGTAAGGGGGGGACATCAAAAATATACCCGAAGGAGCGTGGGTCGTGGACGATGGTGGCGATTTCGAGGCAGTACGGGTGGCAGCTGCTCTGGTCCCGCGGCTTCTGGTCCGCTCCGGGGGCAGTCCCCTCGCGCAGGTCCTTCCTGATCTCCTTGAAGGCCGTCAGGTACAGCTCCACAGATCGGATCGTCGTGCCCCGATGCAACCTGCAACGCACGCACACACGCGCACCAGATCGAGCAGGTGGAAATTCACACGCACACGCACCACCGCACACACACGCACACGCGCGCCCGATCGAGCAGGTGAAACACACGACACACGACACACGACACACGAGACCTGGTGTCAGCTGCTGACCCCGGCGAGGTCTCCCGCCCACACCCACGGGAGGTGTGGAAGGGAGGGGGGTAGAGGAGTTCATGGGGGGGGGGTTGCCTGAAGATGTGGTCCGGGTAGGAGCTGTCCTGGGCGGCGTAGCAGAGCAGGAAGTCGTCCTTGAGTAGAAAGAGGCGCCGGCGCCACGTCTTCTTCACCCGCCCCACCAGCTTCATCAGCCAGCCGGCCTGCACGACGAGAGAAGGAAGGGTTGTGTTGAACATAGAACCCTATAAATCAGGCGGAGCGGAAGATGAATGGACCCATGCTGTAGAGTACCTTGGTGTGGGGCGCGGGCACCTGGGCGAAGGCGAGGGAGGGGTAGGCGAGGGCGGCCAGGACGTCCAGGGAAAAGTGCTTCTCGTAGGTCTCGATGAGCTCCTCGAGCCGCTGGTTGTGCCGCTTGAGCCTCGCCAGCTCGTCCACATTCCGCGGGGCCGCGATTGTAGCCGAATGCACCACCACCCCCGACAACCCGCTGCTGGTGCTGGTGCTGGTGCTGGTGGTGCCTTCGTCGCCAGCAGGGTGCGGCGGATCGGTCAGGTCAGACGCGAGGCGGGCGTTGGCTCGCGGGGAGTCCTTCCGTGGCCACAGGCGCGACGACCCCTTCTTGGTGCCGCCGTCCGCAGCACCACCGCCGCCGCTCTCGAGCGAACGCGGGGAGGCGCTCGGGGAAGACGACGAGCGCGGAGAGAGCCGTGGCTGCTCGGCCGAGTGGTGGTCGAGAGAAGAAGAAGAAGAAGACGGAGACGTGGGCGGCGGGGACGAGAGGGAGGAGGGCGACGGGCTGCCACCGCGGGACCGCGGGGAGAGGGGGCTCCCATCGTCGCCGCTGCCGCTGCCGCCGCGCACGGACTTGTCGGGGCTCAAGGAAAAGAGGTGGAGCGGCGGCTTGAAGAACAGCTCCGCGATGCGCGTCTTGCGCCGAGCCGGCTTTTGCACGGCGGGACGCGACTCCTTTGTGTCCGGTGGAGATCGCGACGCTGATCGTCGTGTCGTTGGTCAAGTTCCGAGTTCTTCGATTGGCGGTGGATTTGGGGGGGGGGTGGAGCGCGCGTACAGAGGTCACGGGCGGATTGTTGCTTGGGGAGCGGCGCGGCACTACCAACAGCTGTTGAGGCGGAAGGCGAGGCCCTGTCGAGGGCGTAGGACGAGGGGTCGATGGACGACGTGGACCGGTGGATGCGCCGAACGGGGGGCGTGTTGCGCATCTTGAGGCGCTTCTCTCGGCTCCTCGCCCACTCCTGAATGGTCGCGATCGCCGCCCGGGTGAGATCGCCACCGCAGCTTCGATCGAAGATGGGCAAGGTGCAAGGTGGGTGGAAGGCACCTCTTTCTGCTTGCGCAGCCACACGGCCTTGCGGATCTTCACCTCTCGCTCCTTCTCCTCCTGCGAGAAGGACCCCGCCAGCGGATCGAGGTTGTTCTACACCAGCCACCACCACCACCACACATGCCACCATACATGACACCACCACCACCACCACCACCACCACCACCACCACCACCACCACCACCACCACGACACAACACACCAGTGGCCCATGAGAAACACGCGCGCGCGTCGAGCGCAGTGTAAGGACTTAGGTGCGTACGAGCAGCATCTGCTTTTGGTCGGCCGTGAGGGAGTTGATGACGCAGTGCCGCTCGATGAACTCACTGGCCCGCTCGATGGGCACCCCGAACGACAACATGGTGCAGGCTGATGGCCAATCGGGGGATTGCTCGACCGTCAGCCAGGATCGATGGAGGGGGGAATATCATGATGATGATGATGATGATGATGATGGTGATGGCGGTGATGATGGGGGTGTGAGTACAGTAAGATCCCAGCTGGCCGAAGATGAAGTTCTTCTCCTTCTCGATGATGTCGGCCTGCTCCGCGGAGGTGAAGGCCCGCCAGGGCGTCTCCAGGGCCTCCCGCATCACCTTCTCCCGCTCCTCCATCACCGAATCTGCCCCCCCCCACAACCACCACCACCACCAGCAGCACGTTTGTGTGAGGGCGCCAGAGGTGGGAAGGTGGCAGTGGTGGTGATGGGTGGGTGGGTGGGTGGGTGGTGGTAGCTACCGTACCGTAGTACACCTCCTCCCAGAAGAGCTCCTCCTTCCAGATGTGCACCTTGCCGGAGCGCTGCAGCGTGTTCTGCACAAAGTCCTGCACCTCCGAGACCGACCAGCCGGACCCCACTGTGGTGGTGGTGGTGGTGGTGTGCATGAGAGTAGTCCACCACCACCATCACCACCACCACCACACCGTGATGCGTTATTAGGTACTGCTCCAAATTATGGAAT
>NW_004457384.1:114974-122666 GCF_000313135.1 Acanthamoeba castellanii str. Neff
GGGATGAATGGGGGAGGAGGGGCGGGGCTCGCGTACGGAGGCGGTAGAAGGTGAGGGACATGTGCGTGAGGTGCTTGGCGCAGCGGTAGTCGGCGCTCTCCTCGCTGGCTATCAGGGCCGCCTCGAACAGGGCGCAGAGGTCGCAGAACGGCCCATCGAGCAGGGCTGCACACCAGACGGGGAGGATGTCAGACGTGCGCGTGCGAAAGAGGGGAAGGCGCGGGGGGAGGGGATGATCGTGGTGGCTGGTGGTGGCATACCGATCTCCTCTTTGGCGCGTGCCTGGTTGAGGGCGAGGGAGAAGCAGCGCCGGCCCCACTTGGCGCTGAAGAGGGCGGCCATCCGCTCCAGGTCCTCCCGCTCGAGGGACTCCCCGGCGAAGAGCCGGTCCACACACGCCCGCATAAACTCCTTCTCCGGCGGCCACCCGTCTGACAACGCCAACGCCAACCACGCACGCATGCGCCCACAAGCACGCGCGTGTGCGTGTGTCCCCATCCCCCCCCCAGTGCCATTAGGCATCAGTCATGGTGGGCGATCGGGGAATCACGAAGATGAATGAATGTACCCATGTCGGTGCTGCTGCGCTTGCTATTGCCCGGGCTCGCCGGCGGCTCTTTGGGGGCCGCCGTCGTTGCTGCCGCGTCCCCCTTGCCTCTGGCCGGTTCGGACGGCGTGGCTGTCAGCGATGAGGGTGGCACGTCGCCATCAGCAGCGGCCTCGAGATTGTGAGCGCCACTGGGCCGGCCGCCGCTCGATGGCGAGGCGGAGGGGGAGGCGGGCGCCCAGTCGCTGGGAGGCGGCTGGGGTAGTATGAGGGCGTGGGCGAGGAGCGAGGGAGACGAGGGCGAGATGGCCACCTTGGCGAACAGCAGCGGGTGGGACGACGACGTGACGGCGGCCGACGACCGGGAGAGCTGCGAGAGGGAGCGCTCCCGCAGATGCTTCCGCTGCTGCAGCTTGCTCCCGAGCGGCGTCGAGCCCACCGGCAGCACCTCGCTGCTGTCGTCGTGCCGCGCATCGCCGCCAGAGCAGCCACTCACCGCGGGTGAGCTCCCGCCATTGGCCCATCGGAATGACACAAAATGGTGGGGAGGATGGGGTGGGGGGCGGAACGCACGAGAGGGGCGCATGGAGGGGCCGGGCCGTCGGGGAGATGGAGGAGGGCGTGGGGATGGAGAAGAACGTCACCTTCACTTCGGCCAGCTGCGAGGCCTCGCTGTCGTCCACGTCCGTGTCCTGCGTGGTGTCGTGTGTCGTGTGTATCGTGTGTATCGTGTGTGTGTCGTGTATGTCGTGCGTGTCGTGTGTGTGTGTGTGTGTGTGTGCATGGGGGTACCCCATCCATCCAAAAACAGCAGAGCACGCATCGGTCAGCCATAGGCTATGCATCCGCCACCGCCGATTGCGCAACACACCTAGGCAGGCGCGACGGAGGGTACGAACCTCACTCATGCTGTCGTCCCGGTCGTCTCCGCTGCTGTCGTCGTCGTCGTCGTCGGAGCTCGAGTCCACCTCCTCTTCCTCCTCCGAGGTGGTGGTGGTGGCACTCCCCGACGAATCCTCGTCGTCGTCGTCGTCGTGCTCCCTTGCTGGGCGAAGGCGGCCTTGCTGGAGGGCGGCGGTAGGTGGGCTGCCGGGGGAACTCGCGAGGGACGAGGTGGGCCTGGAGGCGGCGGCGGCGGGGAACGTGTGGGACCACTCCCGCGACGCCGCGATCCACTGGCGCCGCGATGCCGCCCCGGCCTCGCCGGCAGGCTCGTGCGTGGGGCCATGGGCTCCTCTTTCGCGCGCCGAGTGGGGCATAAGCCACTCCCACGACCCGGTCAGCGTCGCACCCGTCTGCGCCGCCACTGGCGGCTGACCTCCTCCTGCCTCCTCCTGTACCGCCGCCGCCTCCACCACCGTGGTCGTTCGCTCGTCCACTGCCGCTTCCGCCCGTGCGTGAGCAGGAGCGACGAGGACGGTGGCCGCCTCCGCCAACAGCTCCGCGGCAGGGTCAGCGGCGGAGGTGCAGCCACCGCCGGGCGACGCTGTTGTGTTGTCGGCACCTGCGCCTCGTGCGTCCCCCGCTTCGTGCGTGTGGTCGTCCTTCTCCACCCGGCGCGGGAGCTGCTGCTGCTGCTGCTGCTGGTTGTGGTGGTGGTGGAGGGCCGTGGCAGGCAGCCACGCGGGGCTGGCGAGGGTGGTGGCGCGCACGTCGAGGCTGCCCTGGCGCGCGTGCGCCTTGCGCAGGTGGGCGCTCGCCCCAGGAGGGGGTCGCCCCTTTCTCTCGCCTTCCGCCATCTATTTCTGCAACCGAAGGTTTCAACGCCAACAGCTCCTTCCCCTTCCCTCGTGGCTGTCGCTTTCTTTTTCGTCTTGCCCCCCCCCCCGCAAACAGGATAGAAAATAATATTATTTTCTCGTTTGCTGACGTGGCGGGCGGGCTTCGGCAGAAAATATTGGAACAGAGGCCCACCGGCTCTCGTCACGCTCACAGACGGGCCTTGGCGGCCGCTTCTGACGGCTGCGCCGAGTAGACGCGGTAGAGGGTGACGACGGCGGCGCTTCCCAGGCCAAAGTTGTGCTGGAGGGCCACCTTGGCTCCCTCCACCTGCCGCTTGTCGGCTTTGCCCCGTAGCTGTGCGGAGGGGTAGAGACGTGGCGTGAGACGACACACTACGCACCACACATACCTATATACATACGTACACTACGCACATACATAGTATGGGGGAAGGGCGAGGTACGTACCTGCCAGCAGAGCTCGGCGCACTGGGCCAAGCCCGTGGCGCCGATGGGGTGGCCCTTGGACTCAAGACCGCCGCTCGGGTTGACCACCCATCTGCCGCCCACCTGCCCAGTGCCAAGCGGAGCCACGCGCCATGTCACGTCATCCACTACCCTCCGGGGATTCGTGTTTGGGGGGGCAACGCGCGAGTTGCGACTGGTCATGGTACGTACCTGGAATAGTTCGCCGCCGGCCGCGTTGCGAATCCACCGTCCAGAGTCGACGAGCTTGCCGCCCTCGCCCTTTCCGCACAGGCCCACGGCTTCCATGACCAGCAGCTCGTTGACGGAGAAGCAATCATGGACCTGGATGGTCGCTATCGCTGTCATGACTCACCAACATCCCCCTCCCCCACTCTGTGCACACTGCCCGACAGCTCTGTGGGCTGGGCGTACCTCGAGCACATCGACATCGCTCGGCTTCAGACCCGAGTCTCGAAAGACTTGCTGAGCGCCCCTCGACGTGAGGTCGAATCCACACAGGTTGGCAAAGCTGTTCGCCGTAGCGTGGCACACACACGACACAAAGGTCGGTCGTACCCGCGCATAGCATACTCTAATGGTTGGGCAGGGGTGGCGCACCTCTTGTTCTCGAGGTCGAATGACGAGGGCACGTCGGTGACGAGAGCTTGAGCCACAATTTCCACGGCCTGGCTCTCGAGCCCGTGCGCCTTAACGAACTCTTCGCTGCACACGAGCGCGGCCGCCGCACCGTCGGCCGTTGCGCAGGCCTATATAGCCACCGCGTTTGTTGCGCAGCAGCAGCAGCAGCAGCTGGTGAGACATGCAAGGCCCTCTTCCTCCCCCCCCCCAACAGGCTCGCTCGATGGGAGGAGAGGGAAGAGGCTCATAAGGGGAGTGTCCAGAGCAACGATGCAAGGCGCCGAGGGAGTGGCGCACCTGGAATAGCGTGATGGGGCCGTAGAGCTTACGCGAGCCATCCGCGATGACCTGCGTGAGGCGTGTGAGCGAAGGTCCTTCGAGCCGCATGGAGCAGAACACATGAACACGCGAGAAGAAGAAGAAGAAGAAGAAGAAGAAGAAGGAGAGGCAGGCCCGCACCGCGAAGGGGATCTCCTTCTGGAGTTGGGCGTAGGGGTTGTTGACGGAGTGCTTGTGGTTCTTGTAGGCCAGGGTGGTGAGGTGCGCATCGTTGGACCCGTACTTGCGCTGGTGCTCGAGTGCCGCGTCTGGAGAACGATCAGTTCATTTGCAACCACCATCCGCCGGCAGCTGCCGCCACCGCCCCGTCATCGCTGCTGCGTTTGGCGCGAGTGGAGCGCACCGCCGAACATCTTGATGACGTTGCCGGTCATTTCATTGAGCCGACCCACCTGCTGGCTGCAGCCAGGCCGGTTGGGGTGAGTCTGGCACCACCCTGGAGCGCATGCACACGCCAGGCACAGGGTGCTGTGGGGGGGAGGGGGCGTACCGGTTGGAACCGCACGCGAACATGTAGTCAAAGTGGCGCGCCACGGGACTCGTGTAGCCCGAGTCCGTATACTGTTGTACTCCCCACCACCCACCAATCGGAGAACACATGCGCGACAGCAGGAAGGAAAACTCGGCTCAGCACCGGAGGCTCTCAATCGACGCGAGGCGGGTGGAACGAGAGAGGAGGGCCGTAGTAGTACCTTTTGCGAGAGATTGCGTTCCATCTTCTCGAAGCCCAGGGCGAGCGCGCACGAGTACAGGCCGCCCGCCACGAAGTTCCTTGCGCGCATGGCACGTGCGGAGCAGAGCAGAGAAGGGCAGAGGGAGTGTTTGGTGATGAGAAGGGAAGGCCGGCCCTTCCAAGGGAGGAGCTGGTGAGGTGGCCCTACCGCGCGACGAAGAGGGCAGTGGAGCCCGTGGAGCAGTTGTTGTTGACGTTGACCACAGGCACACCCGTCAGGCCCATCTCGTAGACCGCCCTCTGCCCTGGTCGCACGGCCCCGCGCCACACCACCCACGCACCACCCCACCAGCCACCACCAGCCACCACCAGGCACCGCACATGTGCCGCGCGCGTATGCGTGTGAGTAGGACTACGACGACGCTGCGGCACACGCTGTACAGGGGCACACGAAGCGCGGTGGTTGCTCGGCTGAGAGGTGGGACGAGGCAGGGTGCAGGTACCGCAAGTGGGCTCGCCGTAGCAGTAGCCGGCCACCACAGCCTCGACGGCGGTGTAGGGCAGGCCAGCATCGCGGAGTGCAGCGGTCACGGCCTCCCGAGCCATCTCCGGGTAGTCCGGCCCGGTCTGCGCCTTCATGAACCTGCGTTGGTACCCCCCGGTAGCCAAGTGGGAGTGAGCAGCAGCACTTGCGTGTCTGGTGCGGGACAAAGTGGTCCTACCGTGTCATGCCCACCCCCACCACAAACACGCGAGCTGGCGCTGCCCCCCTCGCTTGGGGAGCGCTGCTGGGGGCCGCGCTCTGGTCCTTCATCACAAGGTCTCGAAGAAGTCACTTGGCGTGTAGGTTGTACTTTTTTTGTTGTTTGTTCAAACGAAAACAAGACCAGTGTCGGCAGGAAGTCTGCGTGGCATCAAGGAATGCCAGGCACGCAAGGCGGTGGCCTGTTTGGGGTGGCTCAAGAAGCCTGCGGGACAACCAACCGAGCAAGGTGGTGGCCCCACGTTCGAAACAGAAGAAAAAGAAAAAGACCACATACAGAGAGAGAGAGACAAGTCGATGAGCAGCCAGAACAGAGGACGCAGATCGGTGACGGGCATCGCCGCCCCCTCCAACGAGAGCCTCGAGGATCTCCTCAAGGCCCTGGAGCCCGATGCCCAGCCCAGCGGCTACGCCACGCCCGCCGGCCATTCCAAGATCTCCACCTCGGAGCTGGAGGACCTGATCGCTGGCCTGGACGACGTCGTCGTGGACCCCAGGCCCAGGCCCGCCCCCGCCGCAGCTGCGGCCCCCAAGCCGGCCAGCGGAGGCGACGACCTCGAGGACCTGCTCAAGGAGCTCGAGGGCGCGCAGGGTCCCCCTCCCTCTCGCCCCAGTGCCCCGGCCCCGGCCGCCGGCGTGCGCAACTCGTCGTTCGGGGCGCCCCCCGCCTCCGCCTCCTCCCAGCAGCAGCCCCGCCACTCGGTGGGCGACGTGGACGCCCTCCTCGACGCCACCCTCAACTCCCTCGAGTCCTCCTCCCCCTACGGCGGCGGCGGCGGCGGTCACCACCACCAGTAACGCGCCCCTCCTCCCCCCATTTACACATTTTTGTGAGCTTCGCACCGCGCCTGCTGCTGCTGCTTCGCGCTAGCCAGCCCGCCAATGGTGATGTGCGTCATGCTGCAGGGCACAGGGTAGGTCGTCGTCGTCTGCGGGAGACGATGGGTCGGGCATGGACGCCATCCTGCAAAACCTGAACTCGTCGCTCCACAACGACGCGTCGCCCATCACCAAGGACATCCTGAGCCTCTCCTCCCCGTCCGAGGGCACCCAGGAGCTCGCCCTCCGCAACATCATCAACTTCTGCCTCGAAGGTAGTGCGCACAGCCACCCACCCACTTTTATGCGACCCCGTGGCTCGTCGCCCGACTCGTGAACTAACGCCCACGCCCACGCCCACGCCCACGCCCACGCCCACGCCACGCCCACGCCCACGCCCACGCCCACGCCCACGCCCACGCCCACGCCCACGCCCNNNGCCCACGCCCACGCCCACGCCCACGCCCATGCCCACGCCCACGCCCACACACGCACGCAACCCAGAACCCAATCGTATTGTTGTGCGGCAGAAGGACGGCATCCCGCCGATCGCCAAGCTGCTCACCTCGGCCAACGCGGAGATCCAGGCCCTTGCCGCCCATGCCATCGCCAACCTTTCCCTCCACGGTACTGACACTCATCCCCAGGTCTGTACGGTTTACATTTGTGGAAGAGGAGGAGGGGGGGTGGGTGGGTTGCTGACACCCTGGTGTGCGTGCGCATCCCTTCTCGCCCGCCGCCGCCGCCAGCCGAGAACAGGGCCGCGGTGCGCAACACGCGCGGTGCGATCCAATCGCTTGTACAGATGCTCTCCTCGCGCGACGAAGCCGTCCAGGAGAAGGCCCTCACCGCCATCGCCAACCTTTGCGTCGATGACCGTACTTTTCCCTGTCGCGCCCCATCGCGCTCTCACATCCCAATCTGTGTGGGCCAACTCTTCTGACCTCCTCCTCCTCCTCCTCCTCCTCCTTCAAATGTGTGCAGCCACCAACAGGCAGGAGTTCCGCCGCGTGGGAGTCACCGAGAAGGTAGTGCTGGCCCTCTCCTCGAGCAGCGACGACGTTGTCAAGAGAGCCCTCACCGTCATCGTCAACACCTCCTTCGATGGTACGCGCCCGCGCGCGGCTTCCTCCCTCTTTCTCTTTCTCTTGCCCCTCCCAAAGCCAGCACCCATCTCGGGAACAGGGTGCACAGTGCTCGCACCGACCTGAACTGCAGCTTTCCTGATCCCTCTCTCTCTCTCCTCACTCACTCTCACTCTCACTCTCACTCTCGGTGTAGCCGACGCGCAGAAGGAGCTGGCCAGTTCGGGCGGCATATTTTCGATCGTGCCCCTCCTCAACTCGCCCAACGTCGAGAAGCAGACCAACTCTGCGTGGGCGCTCGCCGCATTGACCATGGGCGGACGTACGCGTGGCCCGCCTCTGTCGTTGCTCCTTGCTCACCAGCCACCACCAGCCATGCACTGACGGGCCTTCTGTGTGGCGTGGTGGCGGCTGGTGGTGGCTGGTGCTATCCATTTTCCTTTTCCTTCTCCTCCAGCCGAGATCCAGCAGGCCTTGTACGAAGCGGGAGCACTCCCCGCGTTCGTCAAGCTCCTCAACTCGGGCAACCCCAACGCAGAGCTGAAGGCTCTCACCGCCCTCGTCAACCTCTCCGGCAACGGTACGACGACCACACCATTCACCCAGGCCCCATATCATACTCCACCTCCTCCTCCTCG
>NW_004457384.1:122728-127927 GCF_000313135.1 Acanthamoeba castellanii str. Neff
CTCTCCAGAATCTGGCCATCAATGGTACGTGCGCGCGCCCACAGCCCTCCCCCGCCAACCAACCCAATGCTCGGCTATATGCACCTGGCCCTGGTTCACACGCGTCCCTCCATATGTGCTTTGGGGTGTATCGTGTGTGTCGTGTGGTGCAGTTGAGTGCAGGACCAACGTCTTCCTGAACGGCGGCGTGCACCAGGTGGTCTCCGTCATCCGGGAGGGCAACGAGGAGACGCTGCCCCACGCCCTCAGGGTGGTGATCAACCTCACGGCCGACGGTACACCACCACCCCACCACCGCGCTCGCGGGGAGGAGGGGGGCATACACTTGACACGTCGCCCAACCCAATCCTACGGCTGTCGCCGCTGCCGCCGGTGATGCTTGATTGATTCTCATTCCTGTGGTGTGGTGTGGTGTGCAGCCAAGGTGAGGCGGGCGTTCGTCGACGAGGGCGCCATTCCGCTGGTCGAGCGGTTCACGACCCGGGAGCCCGTCACCGCCCAGTGCGCCAAGCAGGCCCTCAACAACCTCAAGATCCCCTGCTAGACTCGGCTCAGCTGAGCCAAGTGTCCCCCAATGCTGGGCGAAGAAGGGTCCTCTGTGTTTTCTCCGTGCTTTTCTTCCTGTTGTTGCTGTAAACATTTTGGGGCTTTCCGGAGTGTGCGAGATCCCCTCATCCATCCCCTCATCCATCTTTGCCAAGTAGCACAAGACTTTACACACCTACAAGATGGGACTCGGCTGGCAGGCACTGGGCGTATTCTTGGGAGCGGAGGCGTTGGGGTGTGTTGTGCTCATCTTGCCGCTGCCCCTCGACACCAAGCGCTCCCTCCTTCAGTTCCTCTCGTCCAACCCACACGTGGCCAAGGCACAGTCCTACCTGTGGGTCATCTTCTTTCTCCTTCTCGCCCTCTTTGCCGGTAATCCCCCTCCTCCTCCAAACACCACTATCCGATAGTGTCCCAAGGTGCCACGTTGCGGCTCTCACTCACTGGCTGAGTGCCTGCGCCGCGATGCAGACAGCCTACGGGAGGCACACTTGGCCGGAGGAAGGCTGGAGGTCCACAACAGCCACTCCCACGAACACGGCGGTCACGACGACATGCACGCCCTCGAGGCCCACCTCTACGCCTCCCAGCGCAACGCTCTCCTCACCGGCGTGAGCCTCTTCCTACTCGTGTACCGCACCCCCCCCCCTTACCCCCAACCACCCAAAACTACACGTGTCGTGCTCCTGCGGAGGAGCCACGCAGGTGGTGTGCTGCTGCTTGGAGTGGCACGGCGAGGCCGCTTCCCTTCTCACCAGGCTTTGTTTTCTCGCTCTCGCTCTCGCTCTCGTGGGTCGACTGGTCGGTGCGCACGACAGCCTGCTGGGCAGGTACAGGGGTGCTCCTCGCAGGATTGTTTTTTTGTTTCTTTTGATGTTTTTTGTGCTCACGAGGGCGGTGGCGGTGGCAGGTTCGTGAATGTGGTGACGGCGCTGTTCAAGCTGGAGCAGAACGCCGAGATCCTGTCCAAGCAGGCGAAGAACCAGGAGAGCGCCTTTGTGCAGCACGCGGAGGAGAACGAGAAGCTGCGGAAGGAGCTCGAGGAGCAAAAGGCCGCCGTCGCCGAGTCGCAGGCCAAGCTGACTCAGACCAAGATGATGGCCAAGCAGGTGGAGAACCAGCAGAAGGAGTACCTGCGCGTGCTCGACGAAAACGAGCGGCTCCAGAAGGAGGTGCAGGACCTCACCGACCGACTCACCGCCAAGTCGAGCCAGGGCAAGAAGGACGACTGAGGAGGATCCGATCAAATGCCAGCACGCTGCTCCGAGAGGGGAGGTCTTGATGGGGCCACGGTTGATGGGGCCTGTTTGCGGGCATGCCCGCAAGAACCAGGAGGAGGAGGAGCGGCGTCGGCGAGACTCGGCACTGGGGAAGAGGCGCGTGACGACGAAGCCGAAGAACGGCGAGAGAAGAGAAGAAGAAGAAGACGAACTTTAGTCATCGGTGAGGTCCAGCACCACGATTGGCCGTGGTTTTCGTTGGCTGTTGTTGCTGTTGCCCGCTGTTGCTCGCCCATGGGCGGAGGATCGCTTCCGCTCGGACGTGCGACGAAGAGGCTGGGATGCTGCTGCCAGTGCCAGGGGAAGCGAGGGCGCACCACCACCACCACCACCACCACCAGCAGCAGGGGGTGGTGGGACGCTCCAGCCGCTCCGGTCGATGGTGTACGGGAGGCCTCCTTGGTCCACTTGGACCCGTCCGCCGGGAGTTGTGCTTTAGAAGGGGAGCAGGTGATTGGGAATGTAAGCAGCGGTTTCATTCGCGACTGTGTCCCTTCGAGGGGGAGGCGAGGCGCACCAAAAAGGCGGGAGGGAGGAGTCGCTGGGCGGATCGGGGCCGCCACGGGCCGCCACGCCCACGGGTGACCCTGGCGGGGTGTCCAGGATGATCACCTCCTCTTGCTCCTCCCTGCTGGCGAGAGCTCCCTGCTCGCCGCCGCTATCCTCATCCGATTGGCCCTCGTCCCAGTCGTCCTCAGCTTCCCCCCGGCCGTCGTCGTCGTCGTCGTCGATGATGAGGACCAAGCGTGACTCCTCCTCGCGCCGGCGGGCCGCTTGGTCTTGACCTCTCTGTCGGGCAAGCGCGTCCAGAACGCAGTGGAGATCTGTCCACACCACCCCCTCCACCCATTAATGGACCCCGCCAGCAGCGGGTCAACCACCACCACCAGCAGCCACCACCAGCCACCGCCAACGCCTGCCACAGCCCCCCATCCCCTCCACGCCACACGTCATCATCCCAACACGCGTGCCGAGGCTATGGGTCCCCTCCCCCAAATAGGGGGGGGGGCAGCGTGGCAAAATGGGCATCATCCGAGCAACCGGTGGTCAGTTGCATCACATGTGTGGATATATATCACACACACGCGCGCGCGCGTGTGTGTGCCCATTTTGCCGCCAAAGCTCTTGTGCCTCGGAGCTGCACTCTAAACGCACGCCCACCACGACCGTGGCGGGGGCCGGGGGCGGCCTTTGGGGAGCGAGTGTGATACGCGTGCGAGGGCGCGGCGTACGACACCACAGCCAGCACAGCACAGCACAGCACAGCACAGCACAGCACAGCACAGCACAGCACAGCACAGCACAGCACAGCACAGCACAGCACAGCACAGCACAGCACACAGCGTAGTAGTAGGAAAGGGAGCACCGGCGAGGTCACATGCAACTTCAATTCAAGGAGGGGAGCGAGGAGGACGCGCATCAACAAGCGCGCACGGACGGGATGGGGAGGGAGGAGGAGGTGGAGGGAGGAAAGGGGGGGGGTACTCTTTTTGGCCATCACTTTAGCGTGGGCCTTGATCTGGTAGGAGTTGGGGCGTGTCTTTCTCAGGTGGCTCATGAGATGCCTGCACTCGCCCACCGATGGCCATCGGCCAGCGTTAGTGCACCCACGGGCCCATGGCCAAGCAGATCGGTCGGTGGCCCAGCAGATGCGAAGGTGAGGGGGGGGGGTATTACTTAAAGTCGGCGTCGTTGGAGACGATGGCAAACATGCTGTCCTGGGGGATGATCCGGTTGAGTTCGCCAGCGGCATACGTCAACCCAAAGTCGGCCGAATTCTTGCCGCCACCGCACACTGTGACAAAAAGCCTGCAGGCCCACACATTGGGGGGGGGAGGGAGGTAGTGAGCCCCGATTACACAACAAATAATACTAATAATAATAATACGATAGATCTTTGTGGAAAAAAAAAAAACAAGGAAGGAAGGAAGAGCGAGAGAGAGCGAGAAACACGCCTCCGTGTAGGCTGAGCGCAGCCCGCACGGTGGCCACAGTGGGGGCGGGTGCCTAACCTGTTTTCGGGCACATGGCCGGCGATGAGTGGTTGCCGTGGCAGGCTGCCGTACACGCCGCCGCCTCCACAGAAGACGACGACCAGCACGTTGGGGGGCACAGGCCGCCAGATGTTGAACCAGCCCGCCGCGTTGTCCAGGTCCTGCATAACATCGCACACGACACACGACACACGACACACCGTGCCCGTGGAGGAGTGGGACGCGCGTTGTTAGTCGCACCACCCAGCACCACCCAGCAGGAGGTGGAGAAGAAAAAGGAGGAGGAGGAGGAGGAGGAGGTGGTGGGAAGGGATAGGGGGGAGGAGGTGGGGGGGCGTACGTACGTAGAGGACGACCATGTCGATGCCGGCGAAGCGGTCGGGGTGGCGAGCGATGCGGGAGCAGAGGTCAGTCTTGGTCCAGCCGTCCTCCACCAGACGCGCCGCGTTGACGCGCCCGTTGGGGCGGCCGCCCGTGTTGGGCAGCTGCGAGGGTTGAGGGTAGGGCCACGGAGGGCACAGCGTCACTGACTCCCCGTCGGGCACCACAAAGCACGACGACGACGACGCTGCCGTTGTGGGCTGCCGCGTCCTGCTGGCCTCCCTTGCCGAAAGCTTTCTCGAGGCGGCGCGTTTCTGCTGCGAGTTCGTCCGAGCGCGTTTGGGGGGCGGAGGGGAAGATCCCCTGCGCAAGGGATCTGAACCCTTTCCCGTGACGAGGGGGATGTAGTCCAGCTCGTGCATCTTTGATGGCCACAATTAATGCAGTGCCTGTCTTGGCGGTCTTGGTGTTGTGGCTGCGAGCAGAGAGAGATGCAGAAAGTGAAAAAATTTCACAAAATAAAAAAGCACGCCTTCCTATTTTCGTTCAAAGTTTGGACAAAACGCAAAGACAGGGGAAAACCGTTCCGAAACGGGGAAAACCGTAAAATGTTGGGGTAAGCCTTGGTTTCGTCGCGGAATACTCTGTCTTTGCGTTTGGTTGTCCGCTATCCAGCAACTCGAGCAATAAATAGAATTTTATTTGCCTGGGACAAAAAAAAAGGGTCCGAGAAGGGCGGTCAGTCGGCCTTGGCGGGCTGGGGCCTGCGCTTCTTGGTGGCGCCACTCGACTTCTTGTCCGACGACGCACCAGCTCCTTCCGCGCCCGCCTGCGCGGCGGCGGCGGCGGCCTCCAGCTGCTGCTGCTTCTTCTTTTTCCTCCTCTCCTCCTGTGGAGTCTCCGGCTCGGCGTTGTTGGCCAGCAGCCTGGTGAATGGGGTCGGATGGGGATGGGGGATGGGGGAAGGACGTGAGCGCACGAGCCAGCAGAGGAGGAGGGGGGCGGTTGGTCGGAAGGAGAGAGCAAGGATTATGTGGTGGCGGGTGGTGGCGGTGGCT
>NW_004457384.1:127992-129020 GCF_000313135.1 Acanthamoeba castellanii str. Neff
AAGAAAAGGAGGAGGAGGAGGAGGAGGAGGTGGTGGGAAGGGATAGGGGGGAGGAGGTGGGGGGGGCGTACGTACGTAGAGGACGACCATGTCGATGCCGGCGAAGCGGTCGGGGTGGCGAGCGATGCGGGAGCAGAGGTCAGTCTTGGTCCAGCCGTCCTCCACCAGACGCGCCGCGTTGACGCGCCCGTTGGGGCGGCCGCCCGTGTTGGGCAGCTGCGAGGGTTGAGGGTAGGGCCACGGAGGGCACAGCGTCACTGACTCCCCGTCGGGCACCACAAAGCACGACGACGACGACGACGACGCTGCCGTTGTGGGCTGCCGCGTCCTGCTGGCCTCCCTTGCCGAAAGCTTTCTCGAGGCGGCGCGTTTCTGCTGCGAGTTCGTCCGAGCGCGTTTGGGGGGCGGAGGGGAAGATCCCCTGCGCAAGGGTGCTGAACCCTTTCCCGTGACGAGGGGGATGTAGTCCAGCTCGTGCATCTTTGATGGCCACAATGCAGTGCCTGTCTTGGCGGTCTTGGTGTTGTGGCGAGCAGAGAGATGCAGAAAGTGAAAAAATTTCACAAAATAAAAAAGCACGTCTTCCTATTTCGTCGCGGAATACTCTGTCTTTGCGTTTGGTTGTCCGCAACCACTAAAAATAATATTATCCAACTCGAGCAATAAATAGAATTTTATTTGCCTGAGTTTGGGACACAAAAAAAAGGGTCCGAGAAGGGCGGTCAGTCGGCCTTGGCGGGCTGGGGCCTGCGCTTTTTGGTGGCGCCACTCGACTTCTTGTCCGACGACGCACCAGCTCCTTCCGCGCCCGCCTGCGCGGCGGCGGCGGCGGCGGCCTCCAGCTGCTGCTGCTTCTTCTTTTTCCTCCTCTCCTCCTGTGGAGTCTCCGGCTCGGCGTTGTTGGCCAGCAGCCTGGTGAATGGGGTCGGATGGGGATGGGGGATGGGGGAAGGACGTGAGCGCACGAGCCAGCAGAGGAGGAGGGGGGCGGTTGGTCGGAAGGAGAGAGCAAGGATTATGTGGTGGCG
>NW_004457384.1:129041-130540 GCF_000313135.1 Acanthamoeba castellanii str. Neff
GTTTACATGTCAGTCGCGGTGGATGTGAGATAAGGCAAACAAAAAGAAACGAAGGTGTGCACACGCACGGCGGCGGCGTGAGGAGGAGGGAGCGAGGAGGAGGCGTACTCGGCGGCAGCGCCCCAGGAGGGCGTGGCGGGAGGGGGCACCATGATCTTGCGCTGGCCATCGGCCTTGCTCTGAATACGAGTGTACATGTAGTACAGGGTCATCGCCGAGAGCGCGGCAACGCTGCCAAACGCCACCCGCACGAAGAAGAGATTGGTGGGGTCCTCAAAGTTGATCTCGCGCATGAGGAAAATCACCGGCAGCTGCAGCGCCAGCGGGGGACAAGAAGTCAGCTGCAACGGCACAACGGTGAGAGACGGGTTCGTCCACCAGTACCATAATAAGCATCTTTCCCATGCCCGCTGCCATTTTGTTGTCGTTGGCGGTGTTGTTGATGCACGTCGGACCCGGCCTTTTTTGTTTTGGGGTGGACACGTCGCTGCGGGCATAGGGTCCTCGGAGTTGCGCGGAACTTGTTTTTTCCTTTTTTTCCTTTTTTCCTTTTTCCTATCCTTTTTCCCACTGCCCGGGCAAACATCTCGAGATGGAGACCTCCACCGCAACCCCCGAAGTCGAACTGTATCCTCGCCTCGCCGGCAAGGTAGTCCTTATGTACGAGCCCACCTCAGTCCCCTCCCTCCTGACCACCACATAACCGCGCGCGCGTGGGTGTTCAATGGTTCATGTTGCGTGTGACGGATCGTCAGCACGGGCGCCTCGGCGGGTATCGGAGAGGCCACCGCGGTGGTGCTGGCAGCTTCCGGAGCCCACCTCATATCCTCTTCCCCCCCCCCCAAATCCCTCCCGTCCCCCACAAGTCCTTTGTTTTGTTTTGTTTTGTTTTGTTTGTTTTCCTTTCGTTTCCTTGACCGCTGTCCCCACGTCTTGGGAGCGAGGAGGAAGGAGCGCTTGGAGCAACTGCGTGAGCAGCTCGTCCGCACGTACGGCGTTAAAGTCCACACCGACGCCTTGGTACGCGCTACGACCACCAGCCCACCTCCTCTTTTTTCCTGGCGGCGCGCTGGCGCCGTGGCGCGGCCACACGACACACACGACACACACACACACCGGTTCCTCCTGCTCCGACGGACGGACGGACGGACGGACCTACCCATGCACCACCACCACCACCACGCCACCACCGACCACCGGCGACCAGCACTGACCACGCACCACGACGGCGACCACCCATGCCACTACCCGACCCGCAGGATGTGTGCTCCACGGACTCTGTGTCGGCCTTCTTTGCTTCCCTCCCCGCCGACTTGAGCGAGATCGACGTGCTCGTCAACAACGCCGGTACCTCCCTCCCTCTCTGCCTGCCTGCCTTGGTGTGCCCGGTGGGGGGGGGTTCCGAGGAGACCGGTCAGTAACCCGTCCACGTCCGGCGGCGGCGGCGGCTGGTGGCTGGTGGTGGTGGCTGGTGGTGGCTGGTGGTGGTGGCTGGTGGT
>NW_004457384.1:130561-134129 GCF_000313135.1 Acanthamoeba castellanii str. Neff
CACGTCGTCAACCTCTCCAGGTACCCGCCCCACCAGCACCACCAGCACCACCAGCACCACCAGCACCACCAGCACCTCGCTGCGCACACAGTGCAAGCACACCACCGCACATCAACACACGCGCACCACGCACGCAACCACTTCCTGCTTCACCTGTGGCTGTGCACAAGGCGCCATTGCTGCCTTGGGCGTCGTCTCCCAAATATTCCCCCGTGGGTGTCTGCTCATGTCCTTCGCTCCCCCCCCCGGCCCTCTTTCGCTTCCCTCCTGGGCCCGCTCCTCGATTCGATGATCAGCGTGGCGGGCATCGAGGCCTACAAGGGCGGCAGCATCTACTGTGCCTCCAAGCGTACCTCTCCGCTCTCCCCTTCGTTTGCGGCTGGTGGCGGTGGCGGCTGGTGGCGGTGGTGGCTGGTGGTGGCTGGTGGTGCGTGGGTGGGGTTACCTCCTTCGCTTACCCCATCATCCTTCGACCGTGGCGCGATTGGGACGGATGTGGATATATATGGGTATATGGATATGTGGATATATGGATGTGCCCGTCTGCAGACGCCGTGCAGGCCATCACCAAGTCGCAGAGGAAGGAGCTGGTCCACACTCCACTCAGGGTGACCTCCATCTGCCCCGGTACGACCCACCAAACCAAACCAAACCAAACCATCGAGACCCACACCAACCGCCAACCGTCCCTCGCCTCCCCCTTGGCCAACGAGCAGGTTTGGTGGAGACCGAGTTCAGCTTGGTGCGCTTCAAGGGCGACACCGGCAAGGCCAGCGAGCCCTACAAGGGCCTCGAGCCTTTGCTCGCTCGGGACGTCGCCGATGCCGTCGCCTATGCCGCCTCCAGGTCAGCCCAGCTCAACCCCCCTCCCAGCCACCACCACCAGCCACCAGCCTGATCCGCTGCTGCCACGGGGGCGTGGTGGGGGCCAGGCCGCCGCACGTCCAAGTGGCGGACCTCTTGATCTTCCCCACCAACCAGGCCTCGTCGGAGATCGTTCACAGGGCGTAGAAGCCACCAGCCCCCCAAAGAGCTCCTCCTGCCCGCCCAAACGGAAGTGCTTCATCGCTGCGTCCCCACGGGCCGGTAAAAAAATAAATAATTTCATTAAATAAATACGTCACGCGCCGCCGCCGCCCTGCTGGTGATGGCACGCCTGGGCGCAGGCTCGGATGTCCTCCACCCATTGGTCCCTCTCCTCGGTCTCCTTCACGAGGAAGACCAGCCGGTCGGTCGGAGGCACCACCAGCAGCGAGTGAGGTCGGTGGTGGTGGCGGCGTTGGTCCGCGTCCCCCTCGGCCTGCTGCTGCTGCTGCGCTGCTGGCAGGTGCTGGTGGTGGCTGGTGCTCTCGCCTGGAGGAGGTGGAGGTGGAGGTGTGTGCGCGCGCGCACGCGGTGAGTACCTATATGTGTGCATGCATATATGTCTGTCTCCCCACGAGGGAAAGGTGTCGCGGTGCACGCGCGCACGTGTGCGGTGGGTACCGCCGGCGGAGTCTCTGCTCTGGTGGATGGTGAAGCCCCGTTTGTGGTAGTCGTTGGCCACCACGCAGAGACTGAGCGGGACAAAGCTCTTCAGGCGCAGCATGCGTCGCCGGGCGTCGCCGTCGCCGTTGTCCTTGTCCCTGCGCGCCTCGTCTTCCCTGTCCCGCTTCTTCTCCTTGGCGATGACGAGGGCGTCGTTGAAGAGCAGGAGCACCCGATCGGAGCGTTTGATGCTCTTGCTGTCCCTCTTCCGCACCCGCACCACCCCCTCCCGCACCAGCCGCCTGCCCACGGCCACGAGCTCGGGAGGGGGTCCCCCGACAAAGCGATTGTAGAGGTCGGTCAGCGCATGCAGGCCCACCAGCTGATGCGCCTGGTCGATGGAGCACACCGCCTCCGCGATCTGTTCTCCGCCGCCGCCGCCGCCGACCCACCCAAAACATCAACCGACCACTACCGTGAGTAGGCACGCCTTGGCCTGCGCAGCCATCTGAAAAGCACCACCAGCAGCAGCGGAGAGGTGTGTGCCGTGTGTGCCGTGTGTGCCGTGTGTGCAGGGGGTTGATGGTCGTTGGCCGTGTCGTGTGCACCTTGGAATGGGCCCGGCGGAGGAGGCTCTCCTCGGGCGCTCCAGCGGCCTCAGCCAACTGGGCCAGGAGCAGCGGGTACTTACACAGCCGCTGCCCAGAGAACAGCACTCAGCGGAGGAGGAGGAGGAGGAGGAGAGGAGAGCCAAACAAGCCGTACGCACCTGCATGGGCTTGATGAGGAAGTCGAGTAGGCGGA
The DNA here is from genome assembly GCF_000313135.1 of Acanthamoeba castellanii str. Neff. Lineage (NCBI taxonomy): Eukaryota > Discosea > Longamoebia > Acanthamoebidae > Acanthamoeba > Acanthamoeba castellanii. Next base: position 132,833 of record NW_004457384.1, read on the forward strand.
GCCGCCGGCTGCTGGGCTGCATCTGCACCTCCTGGGAGAAGGAGGGGGAGAGGAGGAGGCGCCCATTAAATCAACGCAATTCGAGGAGAGACCACCTCACCTCACCTCACCTCACCTCCGGATGATGGAACCCTCCTCCTCCTCCCCCCCAATCAAACAAACAAACCCACCCGGGGAATGCTTCATAGCTACATATGTAGATAAAGAAGGCCACGTACCTCGAGAAAGGCGGCAAAGCCGGGGCGCACAGTGGTCAGCTGTTTGAGCGTCTGTACGACGAGTGGGTAGTGGGAGCAGTGGTTGCGGTACACCGTCTCGAGCGTCGCCATCTGGTGGCGGTTATGGCGGTTATGGCGGATAGCAGAGCATGTGTAGCAGTGAAAGCAGCAGCATAGGACCCACGAGCGCACGCGGGGGCAATGGACGGGGGCAGCGTGGTCAGTCCAGCCCCTCCCAGCAACGAACGAACGAACGAACGAGGCGCGAGCGGGCGGGCGGAGATGAGTGGGGGTGAGTACGTGTGCGAGGAAGCAGCGCCCGATGGCATCGTTGCGTGCGGGGGACGGGAGGCGGCAGGCGGCGACGAGGCCCTGCAGCAGTGCGGCGCTGCAGCCCTGGAGGGGCCGCGTGTGGCAGAAGATGTGCCCCACTTCGTCCCACGTGAGCCTCGCGCCCCCCGCCCCCGCCTCCTCCCCCTCCTCCTCCTTGGAGTGGCGGAGAAGCGGCTCCTCGTACAGCTGCGCCCACCCGCACGTCCACGCGTCCATGCACAGCCACGCAACAACAACAACATATATATATATACACACACATAAACACATATACAATTATATACATATACATGAATGAGTGCGACAAAAGTCGAGACCAATTTAAGAATCCTGCCCAACCTCGGCGGGTAAAAAGATAAAAAAAGGTCTCGAATAGTTGAAACGCCAAAAAACAGAAAAAAAGGAGGGCAGGCGCGTGGTGGTGGCGGGAGGGATGATTGGGGGGGAAGGGGGGGGGAATGGGTGCCTCGAGGACGAGCCGAAGGTCGCGTTCGTAGGTCCACTCGGTGTAGACCAGCTCTCGCGCGACGCGGCCTTCTTCGGTGTGCGTTGCCCAGTCAATGTCGTGGAGGGCGAGGCTCGCGCTGACCTCCCCGCTCTCCGGGGCCATCCGGTGCGAGTGCTCGCCGCCAGCTCCGTACTGCTGCTGGTGGTGGTGGTGGTGGTGGTCTGGGGCGGCGAGGTGGCCGTGTGCGGGGGTGGGAGCTGTGGCGGCGAGCTTGGTCACGAGGTGGTGGTCCCGGCGC
>NW_004457384.1:134150-138130 GCF_000313135.1 Acanthamoeba castellanii str. Neff
CTGCCCCCCTCCGAGTGCCTCCTCTGCGCGGCTTGGAAGAAGAGCATCCACGATTCCGACGATGTCAATGTTTTCCTGTGTGTCGTTTCGTGCCGTGGTTGGTCGTTAGTGTGTGTGTGTGTGTGTGTGTGTGTGTGGACACCACCACCGACCGACCGAAAACGGGCGTGTCCACAGTGTCCATCGGCCTTGGCCAAAAGGCATCGCCGCGGCGTGGGTTGTGATGCGTACCGGATGTTGTACTCGACCGAGAGAGACTTCATGACGTCCTCGTCTTGTGAGTGGCTGCTGCCTGCTCGCCCGTGCCCGTGCTGGTGCTGGTGCTGGTGCTGGTGCTGGTGCTGGTGCTGGTGCTGGTGCTGGTGCTGGTGCTGGTGCTGGTGCTGGTGCTGGCGACGGTGGATGGCAGAGCCCAGGGTGACCAGAGAGCGGGACCGCTTGTCGTGCAGCCGCCCTCGTCCGCGCATCGAGTCCTTGCGCTGCACGAGCTTGCGATAGGGGAACTTCGCATCGCCGGCATCCTCGGGGATGGCCTCCTCCTCCTCCTCCTCCTCGATGCCCACTACTGCATCCGTCGTTGCCGATGACGGGCGTTGCTGCCTTGGCTGCTGCTGGGTGCCAGGGCGGACCAGCTCGTCATCGTCGCGGCCACCTCGGCTGCGCAGGTGAACGCCTCCACTTTGCCAGCAGCGCGCCTGGCGCTGGTCAGCCGGCACTTGCCCGCCTCCCTCCTGGCCGGTCGTTGTTCCGTTCTCGTCCTCATTCTCGTTCTCGTCCTCCTCGGCAGCGGCAGCCCGACCACAACCACGACCTCCGCCGCCGCCGCCGCCGTGGTGGTGGTGGCCAGGAGGAGGAGGAGGAGGAGGGTGGAAGTAGAACTGCCTCTTCTTGAGCGCCATAAATTCCACAAAGGCGGCCTTGTCAGCGAGGACCTCGACCGGGGCTCTGTTGCGGACGAGCCGGCACAGAGCAAGCACCTCGTCGATCATCACCAGGAAGCTCGCCATCATGACGCTCGCCGCTTCCCCCTCTCCCGCCTCGTCCCCGTCTTCCTCCTCCTCCTCCTCCGCCTCCTCGTCCCCGTCCCCGTCCCCGTTCTCCTCTTTCGCATCTCCTCGTGTCTCGCTCGCGTTTGGTGCGCCGCCGCCACCATACGGGGCGGAGCCGGCCCGGCTCTTCTTGGGCGCCTTGTGAAGCTTCGTCTTGACCGGTTTGAGCATCACCTTCGTCGTCGTTGGGGTCGTGGTAGTCGTCGTCTGACTGCCGGGATCGGTGCTCTCCGCACTCTCGCCTGCAGTCGTCGTCTTCGTCGTTGTCGTCTCCTTCTGCTTCTGCTTCTTTTTCTTTCGCCGGTGTGCCCCGGTTGCCGCTGCTCTCGTCCCCTCTTCCTTATTCCCTCCTACGGCGGCGGCGGCGGCGGCGATGTTGAAGCGGGGCAGTGGCTGTCCGTCTGTCCGCCCATGTGCGCCGGCCTCCCCGTCGCTCGGGGCGCCCGCGGTAGTCGTTGGCCGCGGTGACGAACCTCTTGGGCCTGGCCCAAGCGCGGCAGAGATCGCCTCGAGAAGCTCCTGCTCCTGCTCCTGTTGCTGCTGCTGCACGTGCTGCTGGCGGTGGCGAGCGGCGCAGGCCTCGGCATCGAGCCACAGGGACTTGATGGTGCGGAAGCTGAACTCCCGCTGCAGGATCATGCGGCGTGCCCGCAGTTCTTCCATCGCTGCCGCCCGCTGCTGCTGCTGCGCGCCATGGCCTGGGGCGTCGTCGTCGTCCTCCTCCTCCTCCTCAGCCGCCGCCGCCGCGTCATGGGTCCCTTCCGCCGCCGCCGCCGCCGCCGGGTGGCCTGAGGTGCGGGTGGTAGTGCGCGCCGGTAGCTCCCCACTTCGCTCCAGGCCGGCCAGCATCCTTCTCGCCCCTGCCACACCGTACACGCCGCACCGTACACAACGCACGCACGCACGCACGCACGCACGAATGAGCACCGATGTGCACATACACCCGGCCCGGCGTTATTGAAGGGCGAGGCGAGGCACCATAGCCCATGAGCTCGAAAAGGGCCAGGGAGCTTGAGGGATGACCTGCGTCCTTTTCTTCTCCAACGCTGGGCTCATCGTCCTCGTGCTGCTGCTGCTGGTCGCGGCCTCGGTTTGTGCGCCGAGGTGGAAGGGGCGAAAAGAACGACGACGACGACGACACCATGGGCGGCGGGCCAGAAGACGAGGACGAGGGAATAGGAGGGGAGAGAACGGCCGGAGAGGAGAGGGGCAGAAGGGAGGAGAGGAGGGAGGCGGCGAGGCGGCGCAGAAGGAGGGCGTGGGTGAGGAGGCGCTGACGGGGCGGCCCGTGGGCGACGCCCAGCTGGTCGAGCTGTGACTCGTCGAGCGAGGCCAGAGAAGCCACGGTGCTGAAGCCCCCCGCCTCCAGTCGCCTCCGGACATCGGACCAACCCCCCACCACCCCAGGTGCCACCACCATCACCTCCTGCTGCTGCTGCTCCTCCTCCTCCCAGAGCCGGTTCCACATCCACTCCTCCTCGCTGTCTTGCTGATGCACGTCGCGCTGCTGCTCGGCGCCGCTCCCGCCGTGCCGCTGCATTCCCTGCATCCGCTGTAGGGGGGCCTCGGCCTCGGCCTCGGCGCCCTCGTCCTTCATCCTTGGGTTGGTTTTTGGATTAACAACAAGAAAAGAAATAAAAAGAAAAATATTATTGCGGACACACGTTGCGCCACCCAGCACCTTCTGATCTCCGTGTCACTCAGCTGCTGCTGCTGGTGTTGTGAGGTCGATCAAGGACGGCCGTCCCTGCTCCTCCTCCTCCTCCTCCTCGTTGTCACGACGGTGAATACCACCACCACCGCCGGGGGGCTCTGCTGTCGGCGAGGCAGTGGGGTCTCGAGGAAGGAGAAGGCGGGCGCAGGAACTGTCGAACGCAAGGACCTTCGGGTGTGCTCGGATGGCTGAGGCGCTGTAGTGCAGGAGGTGGAGACCCGCGAGAGACGACACCCGCGACAACGCCACGTAGGCCTAAACTCGCCACCACACACCAAGTCAGAGGCCCCCTAAGGGCCGCACCACCACCCCACCACCGCCACCACCGCCACCACCCAATGCGTTGTTGTTGTTGTTGTTGCGAGATGCGCCGGGCGCATATGCGAGAGAGACGTTTGATTGCGTAGGGTAGGTAGGTAGGTAGGTAGGTAGGTGGTGGTACCTGGCCGTACTCGAACACACGGGCGAGGGAGATTTGGGCGCGATCGAGAGTCGCGCCCTGACACTTGTGGATGCTCAGTGCCCACGCGAGCTTGAGCGGCACCTGTCGCCGCGACTGCCGATGGGTGGGGGGGGGGTTCATTCACTCGTTCGTTCAATGATCGCCTCCTTACGCCGGCGTCACCCTGGCCAGAGCATGGGTGCGGGGGTGCGGGGTGCACTACGTACGGCGACGGGAGTGCCGAGTGGGCTTTCGGTGGTCCATTTGGCGGGAAGGACCGTGAGGGAGACGCCCGATGCGAAGCGCACGACAGGGTATCCATCCCGCGCTGCGTCCCAACCAACCACCACCCCTGCCCATAGCAGTTCGCGCCCATGCACACGACACACACACCGACACACACCGAAACACACGACGGTGTCAGCTCGTCGGTGGGGCGTTTGAAGAGCAACAGAAGAGCTCAAGCACGAGCATGGTTGGTTATAAGGTGAGAGGGGAGAGATAGGAGAGAGAGAGAGAGAGGCACCTCGAGCACCGTTGGAGAGGCCCCGGGAGACGTCGAGGTTCTTAAGGAGCATCACTTGGGCGCCCACCTTAAGCTTCAGCTCGGCGGCGGCGGAGCAATGCTGCAGCGCGTCCGTCCAGGGGGGCACGGCCCGTGTCCGATGCCCTGTATCGCTTCCCTGAGGCGGAAAGTCGCAGCCAGCCAGCGAGCCAGCCAGCCAGCGAAAGCGAGTGCGTGTGAGGCGCCGCCACGATTGGGGGTGGGTGGGGG
>NW_004457384.1:138205-143529 GCF_000313135.1 Acanthamoeba castellanii str. Neff
GCTGGTGGTTAAGTTCGTCGACGTTCTTGTTGGTTGAGTAGAGGCGAGTGGGCTCCACCCACGCCTCCGCCCCGGGCAGCGGTGGCGGCACAGGGGACGAGCCGCCTCGAGGTGCAGGTACGCTGCCGGCATCGCTCGTGGACGCAGGCGAGGTCTCCACGGCGAAAAAGTCGTTCCGTGTGCAGGCCACCAGCATGCGTTCGCTATCGGGCGAGACGATGCCGCGCCGCAACTCGTTGAGCATGGTCGCGAAATGGGTGTCCCGCTGGCGGTGCACCTGCGTCAGTTCCACACTGACGTGGATGGCCTCTTTCCAAGACTGCGCCTCGAAGCAGAACCGCACTGCTCCACTCCCCTCCCCGTTCCCACCACTCCCTCCGGCCTCCGTCGCCTCTGGTCGTGCCACCTGCCTTCTGGCCACCGGAGGCAGCTGTGTGGTTAAAACAACACGCCACACGCCACACGACCCCAAGTGGTGAGCACCTTGAGTAGGAATGGAGAGAGGAGAGAAGAGAGAGGGAGAGAGAGCGCGCGCGCGCTTGAAAGGGAGAGGCCGCGGCATCCGAGGAGGATGGTGACTGGCCTGCACCTGAAAGAAGTCGCCGCAGCATACGAGCTGTATGCCCCCGAAGGGGCTGTCCTTTCCGCGTACCACGCGAGCGACGTAATCGAGCTTGTCAAAGAGATCGGCGTCGACCATCGATACTTCATCGATGATCAGCACCTTGGCTCGCTGCCACCTATCGCAACCATGGTCGCACGCGTGAACCGATCATATAGGCAACCTGTGGACGAAGGGTGGGCACCTACCTATCCGCGCTTCCGCGTGCCTCCAGCACCTTGTAGGCCAGCTCCACCTTGGTGCCTTCGCCCAGACCCACGCCCTGCATGTGTGTGTCGTGTGTGTCGTGTGTGTCGTGTGAGGCGAGCGCAGTCGGGGGGTTAAGGCTGTGGCACGTGTGGTGGTGTGGGTTGTTGTGTGCGTGTGCGTGTGCGGTCCTGGTGGCGGTGGCAGAGGTTGTACAGCAAACTGGTGGAGGGTAATGCCTCCGATGTTGACTGCAGCCACACCCGTGCTGGCAGTGACGAACGTCGTGGCGGCGGGGAGCATATTGATGAGCTGCTTCAGCACAGTGGACTTGCCCGTTCCCGCGCTGGTGCACACGCCACACACGTCACGGCCCAGTGTGGTGAGTGCACGCACCGTGACAGTCTGGTGGGGGGGAGTACTACCTGCCAGTGAAGAACACGCTCTTGTGCTGGTTGAGAACGAGGTCAAGAAGGCGGCATTGCTCCTGCGGCAGCCACCAAGTCAAGGCGCCGGGGGGGGGCATTGTAAGGAGGCCACAGCAGCTCAACATTGGGTTTGGGAGGCCAGCTGGCTGCTTACCGGAGAGAGCGAGACATCGAGAGGCTCTCGGGCGGCGGGCGTAGGGCTACGCTGGCTGTCCACGTGCGTTGTGAAAGTCGCCGTGGCAGCACTACAGGTGCTGTTGTCTGCCCGCCCCTTTTTCGTCGCCGGCGGCCGGTTGCTCTTGCTCTGCCGCTGCAACCATCGGCTGGACTCTTCTGCCTACATCGCGCCTTATTCCCTCCATTTCTGCTCACCCCGTGAGGGAAGGGGGGGCAGGATCGAGAGGCAAGTACCGGAGATGGAGGAGGAGAAGAAGGCGCTCGTCTTCTCTTCCCTATGTTCTTATTATGAGGCCTGGTCTCGGCAACCTCGTCCACAATGGCTCCTCCATCAGCTCCAACTCTGCCCGAACCACCACCACCACCACCATCATGGTTGGGTCCGTGCTCTACCACGGTGTGCGCAGCAAAGGGTCCCACCTGGTGGTGGTACGCGTGTGCTCTTCGGGCCATCGCAAATGCCTTCTTCCTCTAGAAAAAATAGAAATTTATACCTCCCACCTCGTCCAGGATCGCTGCCACCCGGCCGACTCTGCTCGTGCCACGTACTCAGCGCGGTGTGGTCCATCTTCTCTATTTAAAAGTGGAAAAATAACAATAAAAAAGAAAAAACCAATTAAAAAAAGTAATTAACGAAATGAAACAAAATTCCGTGCGGTGCTGGGATATTTCGCGGCGCCTTTTCCCTGTTGCCGTTTTTCCTTGTGCGGCGGGATTGTGTGTTGCCCCTCTTGCGCGCAAGTGAACGTAAAGATGAGATCCTGCCCACAGCGTCGCCTCCTAACTCTTGGCTTCCCCAGCGTTTCGCGCACCCTTGGCGGTAGAAGCTCAGCAGTGCTGGTGCAGCGCGGCTATGCGTCGTCAGTATGGTCGCACGTGCCCAAGGGTCCTGAGGACCCCATCCTGGGCGTTACGCTGGCCTTCAACAAGGACACCAGCCCCAAGAAGATGAACCTTGGTGTCGGCGCCTACCGGGACGACAACAACAAGCCCTACATTCTGCCCACCGTTCGCCAGGTACCATTTCCTGATTCGCTGGAATCTATGATCATTAGTGCGAAGGACTACACAGTCTTTAACCCTCCAAACCAACTGTTGTAGGCCACTAGCGACCTCCAGAAGCGCCTCGATGAGGGTAAGGAGGACCATGAGTACCTGGGCATCGTGGGCGACCCCAGCTTCAACAAGGCCGCCATCAAGCTTGCCCTCGGCGAAAACTCGCAGCACATCATCGACAAAAAGGTGAGCCCACCCTCCGCCGAGTACTAGCCCTCGCCGATGATGAGAAGTACAAATGGTGGCCCATTATGATTTCAGAAACAACCGCCTAAACGCGCTACTCGGTCCAGGTGGTGACTGTTCAAGCGCTCTCCGGCACCGGTGCGCTGAGGATTGCGGGAGACTTCCTGAACCGTTTCTACACGCATAACAAGCAGATCTTTGTCCCCACCCCGACATGGGCCAACCACATTCCTCTCTTCACCGACGCCGGGCTCGAGGTCAAGTACTACCGCTACTACGACAAGGCCGCCAACGGTCTCGACTGGAAGGGGCTCATCGACGACATCAACAGCGCTCCCAACAAGTACTTACTACTCGACAGCACCACTATTTCTGCTCTCGCCCCCCTCCCTCATCCCCTCACGCCACGCCCTGTTTACAGGTCGATCATCCTTCTGCACGCGTGCGCTCACAACCCGACGGGTCAGGACCCCAAGCTCGACCAGTGGAAGGAACTGGAGAAGCACATCAAGGCAACCTCCCCACTTCTCATCCTTAGCTGACTGCTGCGCATCGTATCGTCCACTGACATGACCAATACCAAACGTCGCGCAGACCAAGGAGCATCTCGTGGTCTTTGACTCAGCCTACCAGGGCTTTGCCAGCGGTGATCCTGAGAAGGATGCTGCGGCTGTCCGCTACTTCGTGGAACAGGGCCACAACATCGTCCTGTGCCAGTCCTTCGCCAAGAACTTTGGTCTCTATGGTACGCAGCCGCGTACCACTCGTCTGCGACCACACCTGGCCGAATCTAGGAAACTTAGCTCACTCACGTATTGCTTACTTAGGCCAGCGCATTGGAGCTGTGTCTTTCCTTACCTCAACTCCCGAGGAAGCTATCAACGTGGAGTCCCAACTGAAGATCCTCGTCAGGCCCATGTACTCCAACCCCCCGAAGCAGGGCGCTAAGATTGTCTCCGCCATTCTCAAGTACACCTTCCCCAGCTCCTTCCTCCACGATGCCTCCTCTGACTCACCTCACCAACCACACCAAGTAACTCTGAGCTCGCCACTGAATGGCGCAAGGAGGTAAAGGGAATGGCCGACCGGATCATCACCATGAGGGATCGCCTTGTACACGGCCTTAAGGAAGCTGGCTCGACTAGGGACTGGACCCACATCACTGACCAGATTGGCATGTTCTGCTTCTCTGGCCTTTCTCCTGAACAGGTTAGTGCCCTGTCTTTCTCTGCCACTCACTCAATGGCCTTGGCTGACTTGTTCATTCCGTGCAGGTGGACAGGCTGGCCAACGAATTCCACATTTACATGACCAAGAATGGCCGCATCTCCATGGCAGGTGTTACCTCCCACAATGTGGACTACCTTGCCAAGGCCATCCATGAGGTCACCAAGCAGTAAGTCGAAGTAGATGCCTGGGCTGTGTCCTACAAATTGAAGAGAGTGCACCGGAAACAAGTAAAACTCGAAAAATCCGTAAAACTCTAGAACGGGTGAGCGATTCGTTTCAGGAATGTAAAATGAGTGAGCGATTCGTTTTTCTAATGACCAACGAAGGCGATGTGGAGAGAAGGAGAAATAATTACGTACCGTCCTCCACGTCCCCGGATTTTGTCCAGGTTCGACCACCGCACCCCCAAGAAGGAGTTTGCCTTTCAAGTCACCGTACTCCCAAAGGCGGCGGACTTGGAATTTTGGCGGCCAACGCCACACGACAAAGATGAGCCGTTTTCTAGCTTGCTTTGTATGCTCATGCACTCGCAATAGAGTCAAAATGCGCCTCAGAGAACGGGCTTCAAGATGTGATAGGAACCAGCCCTCTAGGATGCCTCATTGGGCCGCTAGGACCTCGCCATTCTTAGTTGTAAATCGTCATGTCGCTTTTTTTTTCGACGTCACACAACCGAGACCGCTGTTTTTCTGGCTTGCCTTGATAGCTGGCGGCCTGGTAATTTTCCAGACCAATTAAACCATGGTCTACAAGATGCCGCACGATTCAAGGCGCTACAGTCTGCTGTTCGCCTCACAACTTCTCACCTCATCTTGCTCGAAAATCACTACCAAACAGCTGGAGGCCTGCCAAGCAGATTCCAGACCAATTAGACCATGGGCTACAAGATGCCGCACGGCTCAGGGGATGCATCGAAAACGCGTAACACTCGTTAAACGCGTTTAACTAGTTTAACTAGTAAAACACTGATTAAACTCGTTTAACCACCTGCCCACTCGTCGAACGTGTGGGCCACTCGTGAAACGAGTGGAGAATGTGTGAAACGAGTAGAGAACGTGTGAAACGAGTAAAAACCGCGTGGAACGAGTAAAAACCGCGTGGAACGAGTAAAACCCGCGTGGAACGAGTAAAAAATGTGTAAATAACGAGTAAAACGAGTAAATAACGAGTTAAAGGAGTAAAAAAACGCCTAAAAAAACGTGTAAAATGACCACAAACCACCTGTGGCAACACTGATTACACGCTTTAAACTAGTTAAACGCGTTTAACGAGTGTTACTCGTTTTCGTTGCATCCCCTCAGGGCGCCATGGTGCGGTATTTGCCAACTTCTTCCGCGATGATCACCCCCAATTAAAGCGCATCAGTTTTCTCGCTTGCCTTGACAGCTGGAAGCCTGCTAATAATTTTCCAGACCAATTATACCATGGGCTACAAGATG
>NW_004457384.1:146491-147755 GCF_000313135.1 Acanthamoeba castellanii str. Neff
TCATCACCATGAGGGATCGCCTTGTACACGGCCTTAAGGAAGCTGGCTCGACTAGGGACTGGACCCACATCACTGACCAGATTGGCATGTTCTGCTTCTCTGGCCTTTCTCCTGAACAGGTTAGTGCCCTGTCTTTCTCTCCCTGCCACCCACTCAATGGCCTTGGCTGACTTGTTCATTCCGTGCAGGTGGACAGGCTGGCCAACGAATTCCACATTTACATGACCAAGAATGGCCGCATCTCCATGGCAGGTGTTACCTCCCACAATGTGGACTACCTTGCCAAGGCCATCCATGAGGTCACCAAGCAGTAAGTAGAAGTAGATGCCTGGGCTGTGTCCTACAAATTGAAGAGAGAGGCCTGCAACGGAAACAAGTAAAACTTGAAAAATCCGTAAAACTACTTTTCATTTTTTGCCTAAGGGCACGAATTCATTTTACAGATGTGACACGAGTGGGCGATTCCTAGAACGGGTGAGCGATGCGTTTCAGGAATGTAAAATGAGTGAGCGATTCGTTTTTCTAATGACCAACGAAGGCGATGTGGAGAGAAGGAGAAAGAATGACGTACCGTCCGCCACGTCCCCGGATTTTGTCCAGGTTCGACCACCGCACCTCGCCCAAGGAGTTTTGCCTTTCAAGTCACCGTACTCCCAAAGGCGGCGGACTTGGAATTTTGGCGGCCAACGCCACACGACAAAGATGAGCCGTTTTCTAGCTTGCTTTGTATGCTCATGCACTCGCAATAGAGTCAAAATGCGCCGCAGTGAACGGGCTTCAAGATGTGATAGGAACCAGCCCTCTAGGATGCCTCATTGGGCCGCTAGGACTCGCCATTCTTAGTTGGAAATCGTCATGTCGCTTTTTTTTTCGACGTCACACAACCGAGAGCGCTGTTTTTCTGGCTTGCCTTGATAGCTGGCGGCCTGGTAATTGATTTCCAGACCATGGATTAAACCATGGGCTACAAGATGCCGCACGATTCACGGTGCTACAGTCCGCTGTTCGCCTCACAACTTCTCACCTCATCTTGCTCGAAAATGATAGATTCAGGAAAGCTCTCTTGGGACATGAGTCCGAAAACGCGTAGCACGCGTAGAACGCGGAGCACACGTTAAACGCGTTGACGTGGGTCGCGCGTAACCTACGCTTCGCCGGCGCGTGGGCTACGCAGGGACGACAAGTGAAAATGCGAGTGGTCATGGAGATGACTCTGTATCGCGATCATCGCGGACAACCGCGGAGATTGCGACTACCCGCGGAG
>NW_004457384.1:147776-158141 GCF_000313135.1 Acanthamoeba castellanii str. Neff
TGTCATGCATGTGGTCCACATAACACACATGTTAGGTGTGTGGTCTGCATGCAACATGCATATTTCATGTGTGGCCAAGGCACACCATGCATTCTTCATGTACTTCCAACTCATACTGCAAATGTGACCTGAATAGCATGCATGCTACGCATTTTATCCATACTACGCGTTATCGTTGCATCCCCATAGATTCAGGAAAGCTCACTTGAGACATGAGTCCGAAAACGCGTAGCACGCGTAGAACGCGGAGCACACGTTAAACGTGTTGACGGGTCGCGCGGAAGCTACGCTTCGCGGGCGCGTGGGCTACGCAAGGACGACAAGTGAAAATGCGAGTGGCCATGGAGATGACTCTGTTTCGCGATCATCACGGACAACCGCGGAGGTTGCGACTACCCGCGATCATCGCAATAGTTGCGATAGTCGCGATAGTTGCAAAAACCACTACCACAGGCATAGGCAAACAACATGAACAGGAGATGAGGTGCCGACCATCCACGGATATTGCAACTATCGCGACTATCGCGACTATTGCGACTATCGCGATTTTTTTGCGATCATCGCGGCTGGGCAGGCATCTCCCATGAGTAGAAAACTAGTTCCACGAAGTAAGCTGCTGGAACACTTGGTTATTGTAGAGTAGAAGAGCTGCAGCAACTCGTTCTTCGGGGATGCAACGCGACCGTAGCGGCCTGAGTGTGCGGCAGCTTGTAGCCCATGGTGTAATTGGTCTGGAAAAATAGTGGCAGGCCGCTGGCTGTCCTGGTAAGCAAGGAAAATAGTGCTCTCAGTAGTCTGGCCCAGAACAAAATTAGTCAGAAACAAGCGAGAAAACTCACGATCTTGATAAGGAAACACCGAGGTCGTACAGCCCAACGAGGCATCCTACAGGGCTGAGTCCTATCACATCTTGATGCCCATGATCTGGCGCGCATTTTGACAAAACGCAAGGTCAAGAGTTTACAAGGCAAGCAAGAAAGAGCACTCTTTGTTCTGTGTTAGCTAGGGTTTGGAGGAGTTGGAACCTCCCTCACTGGACATGCTTGGTTGTAGGAGCCATGATTCAGACTAAGTCCTTTATCCTCCACATCTTTCTTGTGGGCACCACCACTTGCACTTTGATTTGTAACACAGGGCAGGAACACTACCCATTTGGGAAAGAAAGGCTAGACAGTTAGTGCCACTGTGAGTATTCATGCAAGCCTGCTGGTATCAGGCTGGATTCAATCATCAGGAGAGGGCCTCTTGCGCTTGTGCCCTGTGGGACCTTTGTGCTCCAGCACAAAGCACACTTCACAGTCTACCCCCACAGCAAGAAGCTGATCAAGCCACACTTGCTGGTAGGCTGACAGCTGGTCTCGAGGTCCTTTGACCTCCACCAGCTTGGCTGTCCCTGCTAAAAAATTCCAGAATAAGCAAAGAATAAGCACAGAATTAGCAAGCAATAGTACCATCCTCATTCCACAGGAGTAGATCAGGAAGACCATGACCCCATCCCTTGTAATCCTCAGCAAGCAGCTGAAATATGTTGGCCTAACACCACACCACCAGTCATGAGTGTGCTCCACCAGGCAATGGTGCAGGGGCTTGTACAAGTGCATTTCCACCAATGCAGGAGGCCACCACCTGTAGGTGTTGGAGGCTGTATCGCCAGTCTACCCCTAGGCATTGCGTCCCTGTGTGGTATGAGAATGCACCAAGTTAGAGGCCAAGGTTGGTGAAGGAGCACGTTGGATTTGAGAGTGAGCAAGCTACCATAGTGGATCCACGCCTCTGCGAGGAGCTTGGGCATGGACTGTGAGCGGATCTCCTGGAGTCGCTGCTCGATCAGGCTTCTTCGGCTGGTGGCGAACGCGTCTGTTGCCAAGTCCATTGGCGCCACTAGCGTATCAAGTACCAAGTAACATGCTCACGCAGGTTAGATTTACGCCCTCTCTCGATCATCCTTGGGACACACAGGGAAGAAGAGGACAGGGCGTACCTTGGAAGGGAGTCAAGAACACCCCCGGCACGTCGGCAAACAAGACGTCCCACATGAGGAGACCAAAGAGCGTCTTGAAGATACCATTCTCCGAATGCATGCCCGCCCAGCCTCGTCCCTCTTGTGCGTAGTACTGCAGCGCCAGCTCTTCGACAGTACAGCGGCTCCCGTCGTGGCCCACGAACGTAGACTTCTTCCCTGGCTTGGCCTGAACCCTCCCCCACCACACCATCAGCCGTCATCATCATCATCATCATCATCAACACACATGTCACACCACCGCTCGCAGCTGATGACGGGGGAGGGGAGGTGGTGGTGGCACCGTAGAGGAGAGAAGGAGAGGAGAAGAGGATAGTAGGAGCAGGGCAGGGGCACGCTGGGTGGGGTACCTCCTCGCGTACGAGGCGTCCGTAGATGGTGGTGGAGCGCGGCTTCTTGAGAGAGGCGATGGAGAAGGCGGGAAATGGAGATGAGAGCGGGGCGGCGGCGGCGCGGGTGAGGAAGGAAGGCTTGTTCCAACGCAAGGGCGGCTTGGCGAGCTTGAGGACGCGCTTCTGGAGGACGAGCTGATCGCACAGGCGGAGGGACGGCTGGTCGTGATTGAGTGCGGTTTCGGCGAGAATGAGCGAGTGCTTCTTGCGCCCCATGTGCTCCACGTTGAGGGACAGCCGATGCCACCAGTGCCCGCGCTTGCCCGGACAGAAGGGCGTGCTCAGCAGCAGCCGTAGACACGCCGCTGCCTCGGCGTACTTTTTCTGCTTCTCCAGCACACCGACACCGTCGTGAAGCACGCGTGCCAGCACCCACCTGGTGACGAACGTTCGTGCAGTCGCATGCGACCACCTCCCCTTAGTCAACACCGCACCGCACCGCACCGCACGGCGAACGACCAACAAACAGTACGTGGCGCGTACCCATGGGTGAACCTGGAGAGAAAAGGCCGTTCCGCGATGCACGCTCGCCACACGGCTGCGCTGGCACACTTGCGCAAGCAGCTGCGGCCAAATAGCGCGGGGAACGGTTGGTCAGCGGCGGAAGCATCCACCACACCACCCTCGTCGTCCGGCGCACAGGCACCGCCCTCTTCTCTGCCGTCGTCCAGCAGCAGCAGCCGCCGCCGCGCGTCGACCGGCACAGTCGGCACGAGGGATGAAGTGAAGAGTGGCTGCGGAGGAGGAGACGGCTGCAGGGCCGAGGCAGAGGAGGAGAAGGAGGACAATGAGGGAAGGGGGAATGCGGACGAAAGCTGGTGCAGGATGGACGGGAAGGGCGAGTCAAGTAAGGCAGCAGCGGAGGAGAAGCGTTTGCGACGGGACCGTTCGGCAAGCTGCTGCTTCTGCTCGAGGCGGATGATCTCCGAGTAGGGGTCCTGCTCCGGCGACGAGGCAGAGTGCGCAAGGAAGGAAGCGGCAACGACCAGTGTCTCGAGCAGGGACCGATGATGTTGAGTCGATCGGTGGCCTTCGTTCGGCCCGCAGCGCCGCTGTGCCCTTCTCGACACTGGTATCCCTCGGTTGGTTGTCCTGCTGCTCGCGGCGGCTGTGGACACGGTAGCAGAGCTCGTGGGCGTGGGCGCGGGCGCGGGCGTGCTGCTGCTGGCAGCGCCCAGTGCCTCGAGGCTGTTGGCCAAGGCGAGGGCGCGCTCGTAGAGGTCAAGTGCCTCCCGGGAGGGGAACACCCGGCTCTCGTTGCCTTGGCGCCGCCACCAATAGCACTCACAGGTCTCTCCTCCTCCTCCTCCATGGCTGTCGCTGGTCCCACACCACACGCACGCATGGGCGTTGGTCAGAGCTAGTCGACCAGGCCCGCAGGCAGGCCGGCAGGCAGGCCGGCAGGCAGGCAGGAGGGTGGGTGGGTGGGTGGCGCATGATGGCACCCCCCTGGTGTTGTTGCTGGTGTTATTGCTGTTGTTGTTGTTGTTGCTTGGGGGTAGGTAGCTACCTCATCGACCGGGGGCGGGAAGGGGACGGCGGAGGGGTACTGAAGCTTTCGTCACCTGGCGCTCCGCTCGTGGTGGTGTTCTCGGCCTTTTCTCCGCGGCAGGCGCTCTCTTCTGCGCGGGCACAGCCGGCGGTCATCCGCGGGTGAGGAGGAGGAGGTGGCTGGTCGGCAGGACGGTGTCCAGCGTCTTCCTCTCCGTGCTCGTCATCATCAGGTGGGCTGTCCGGGCGAAGAGGCCGCCGTACGGACTTCCACGCGTGGATGTCGATGTGAGGGCAGGCGTAGGCGGGGTACTTGACTTTGTCCATGCCCACGAGCAGGAGTAGCGTCATGTCCTGTGTGTCGTTCAAGAAGAACAGTCGCTGCATGCGCTTGAACAAGTCGCGCGAGGGCCGCGATAGCCGAATGGCACAGAACCGAGGCCTATCACCGCTCGGCGCGACAGTTGGCAGGGCAGCCTCAGCGCGAGGAGCAGCAGAACGGAGTTCTCGCTCCACCACCTTGGACAGCACACTCCGTCCTGCGTGCGTGCGTGCGTGCAAGAGGAAGGGGGGGAAGATGGATGACTCATCGGTGCGGCACAAGGGGGGGTGCAGCATATACGAGGGGGTCCATACCGTCGAGTGTCTGCTGTGTGTACGCCGTGCCGGTGATGGCGTTGATGATGTCCGCCACGCGCATGCCAGCGCCTGCATTCTTTTCTAATAAGCAACCCAGTTGGCGTGCTATGCGCTTGCGTGGCGTGTGTGGCGGCTCTCAAAACTTAAAGCCTTGGCGGGCAGGATTCGCACCGAGAGAAGCGAGGAAGGTGCCCTGTGCCGCCCGAAGCACAGCCTGCAGTTGGTACTTGCTCAAGGTATTCAGCAGATCAGGGGTGATGTCGCGGTCGTGTACGCCTTCCAGTGTCTCACAGAAGCCCAGCCGTTGGAGTTCCTAGGAATCAACCACCACGTCGTTTGCCCAAGGTGTCAACAGTCTGCGTGGCTGGCACCTGGACGCCTGGAAAGAGGATGCGGCGAACAACCAGCAGCTGCCAACAGTGAGGGAGAGCGTACGAGAGTCGCGTCAAGCACGTCGATTTCGGGGTAGGAGAGGGTGGCTGTACGGAACCACGGCCCTTTGCGCTGGAACAGGCGAATGTACAGGCGCTTGGCTCCCTCGCCCATGCCTGCCACCCACCCACCCACCCCCAGCAGGCCACGTGCGTTGCACAAGAACAACACAGAAGCAGCACGCGTCAGCCACAGCATGTCTGTGAGTCTGTGAGGACCTTGTAGTGGCTGGGCACCTTCGAACGTGCGCAGCAGATGCTCCTCCTTGGGCGTCAACAGGTGGCCATGTAGCCTAATGTTTGCAGTTAGGGAGGCGGAGCGCACTTGGAATTGAACGAAAGGGAGCCGTTACTTCCGCACACTCTCGAGGATCAGTACAAAATTGTAAAGGTAGTACGAGGGCATCCTCTGCTCTGTAGTGATGTCCTCCGTGGCAGCCTCTCTGCGATTTCCGTCATTCTCCTTCCAAGATTCAGGGAAGATGTCAGCCTCTTGGATGCTTACCGCTCTGCTGCTTCTACCTCGAACTACTATGCTGCCTACAGCGGCGCAATGCCCATCGTTGTCATCATCATCATCATCATCAGAGGAAATCTCAATAACTTCGTGATGCATTTGCCGCTACAAGGAAAAAAAAAAACAAACAGAAACGACGCGTGAGCAGAAAACAGGAGGAAGAAAAAATGGTTGGAAAAAAATTACTCTAGTTTTTAAAAGAAAACGGCAGAGATGGAGGCGGTGGAGCTGGAGGATCCCTCTGCG
Organism: Acanthamoeba castellanii str. Neff; assembly: GCF_000313135.1. Taxonomy (NCBI): domain Eukaryota; phylum Discosea; order Longamoebia; family Acanthamoebidae; genus Acanthamoeba; species Acanthamoeba castellanii. The sequence continues at coordinate 153,513 of NW_004457384.1, forward strand.
CACATCAAGGCGCTGTGGGAGTCGCACGTGCATCCAAACTCTTTCACGATGGTGAGTGGGTTGTGGCTTACAGCGGGGGGGGGGGCACAGGGAGCAGCTGGAGCTGAAGACTCAGCTGGTCACCAGGGACGACTTCGCATGGAACCTGCCCTCGCTGCCCACCTCCGCACCACCCCCGGACGACGCTGCCGCTCGCGGGGGTACTGAGGAGAAGGAGGAGCTGCGCTTCATTGGCGGTGTCGACATCAGGTAGGCCAGCCGTGCACGTGTCGTGCTTGTTCTGTTAGGCCTTTTGTATATCTCTGTTATTCTTCTTCTTCTTCTTATCTCGTACCTCCTTCCTCCCCCAAGCTTCGTCAAGAATGATCCCGTCAATGCGTGTGCCTCGCTCGTCGTCCTTTCCTATCCCCAGCTGCAGGCACTGCACCATTCCCTCCACCCCCCACCCCCGCCCTATGCACCCGGTCGCTCCTATTTATTTCTGGTCCATATCTTTCCTTCCGCGTGTGTGGTGCGTCGTGTGTGTGCCTGTGTCGTGTGTCGTGTGCGTCGTGTGTGTGCCTGTGTCGTGTGTCGTGTGTGCCTGTGTCGTGTGTCGTGTGCGTCGTGTGTGTGCCTGTGTCGTGTGTCGTGTGCGTCGTGTGTGTGTGTGTGTGTGTGTGTCGTGTGTCTTGTGTGTGTGTCGTGTGTGTGTGTCATGTGGTGTCGTGTGTGTGTGTGTGTGTCATGTGTGTCGTGTGTGTGTGTGTGTGTAGTGTGGTGTCGTGTGTGTGTGTGTGTGTGTGTGTGTCGTGCGTGATAAATCGTGGCACGGCATGACTCGTGTGCACGCAGGTCGTGTGGGAAGCCGAGCGCATGGTCAAGCTTGAGCTGCCTACATTCCTGGCTTCCTGGCCTTTCGGGAGGTGCCGCACCTCGTGCCCCTCTTCGAGCAGCTACGCGCCGACCAGCCCCGCCTTTGGCCCCAGGCACGCTGCTTTCTGCCACACCCCACCCCACACATGGAGTGAAATAAGTCGACAATGTTGTGGATAAGATAATGATATGATGATATGTGGCAGAAGAAGAAGAACGAAGAACGAAGAACGAAGAAGAACAAGAACAAGAGCGAAGAAGAAGAAGAAGAAGTGAGCGACTACTGGCTGGTGGCATTGGTGGCGGTGGCGACGATGCTGATGGTGGCGGTTATGGCTAAACGGGGTCGGCGGGCAGGTGGTGTTCGTTGACGGGAACGGAGTGCTGCACCCGCGCGGGTTCGGCTTGGCCTCCCACCTGGGCGTGCTCATCGGCATACCCACAGTACCCCACCCTCCAAACTCTCCCCTTCCTTGCGGATATGTGAGCCTGCCCTGGCGCCGCTCACCGCTCGGGACATACCGTACACGCGACACACTCACACAACACACACGACACACGCGACACAAACCACACACACGACACACGCGACCCACACGCGACGACATACACGGCACACACACGCGACACACACGGCACACACGACACACACCACACACACACGACACACACACGACACACACACGACACACATGACACACACGGCACACACATACATACAGATAGGGGTGGGGAAGACCTTCTTCCACGTCGACGGGCTGGACATGAGGGAGGTCAAAGCACAGGCGGCCGCAGCCTGCCACAAGGGCGGCGACTGGATCCCCCTGATCGGCCAGTCGGGAGTTGAGTGGGGCGCCGTACGAGACCTCCACCACCCTCTGACTCCTGTCTCCCGGGATCCCGACTGACTATCATCGTGTGTCGTGTGTGTTGTGTGTCGTGTGTGATTGTTGTGTGTCGTGTGCGTGTGTTGTGTGTGTGTTGTGTGTGTGTCGTGTGTGTCGTGTGTATCGTGTGTATATCGCGTGTGTGTCGTGTGTGTTGACAATCAGGCGTTCCGAAGCACAGACGGCTCGTCGAACCCCATCTACGTGTCGGTGGGCCACAGGATCAGCCTGGCCTCGGCTGTGCTCCTTACCCAGGCCTCGTGCCTCCACAGGTGCGGACCTTCCCCCAATCCTGCCCCACTGGCACGGGTGCGTGTGCACACGTGTTGTTGGCAATTCGGCCCTCGCTCCTACGACAACGCGTGTGTCTCACCTCCCGTGCGTTGCAGGGTGCCGGAGCCCATCCGGCAGGCCGACCTGCGCAGCCGGGAGTTTCTGCGCAAACAGGGGCACTGATGATGGTGATGATGTGGAATGGCCCACAGCACGGGCCAACAACCACAACGTGCACGTTGGGGAGATGCCGGACTTGTGCACAGGCTCTCGTGAATATTTGTACACCTCCATACCCAATCACCACTTCACACGCCAACGGGGTTCTGCTGCTGCTGCGCTGGCCATGGCGGCCATCCACTCGTCGACGTGCGCAGACTCAGGGATCTTGGGGGAGTTCTCGTCGACGTCGAACCAGAAGCCCCGCTCGACCTCCTTCTCCAGCCAGGGCCGGTGGAGGGGATGGGCGATGGAGATGAGGGCCTTCATGCGCTCCTTGACCGGCTTGCCGAACAGATTCACCGCGCCCCACTCCGTCACCACCTACTCGCGCAACCCCCCCCCACCCACCCCGCCTGCCGTCAGGAGGGCACAACCCACCAGAAGCCTCCCCCCCCCGGGGGGGGGGGAGAAAGCGAGATATAAAGAGCGAGGAGCGAGAGAAGAGAGAGAAGGCCGGCCGGCTGCTGGTGATTTGACACGCACCCAGTGGACGTGGGCACGCGTGGTCACGACGCCTGCGCCGCGCTTGAGCCGCGGCACAATCTTGCTCTCGCCCCGTGAGGTGGTCGACGGCAGGGCGATGATGGGCTTGCCGCCTGCGCACCGTGAGACGAGGTCCCAGCAGGTGTTAACCCCTCCCCCCCACACCACACGACGCACACCACACTGAAATGTCGTTGGAGGGCGCGCAGTACCGTGGGAGAGAGCAGCGCCGCGCATGAAATCCATCTGCCCGCCCACGCCCGAGTAGAGCTTCGAACCAATCGAGTCGGCACAGATCTGGCCCGAGAGATCCACCTCGACCGCGCTGACGGCCATGCGAAGAGGAACGACGCGTCACCCCATGCTCCGCGCGCATGTCCGCACACGCGCCAACGTGGCTTTGTACCAATAGTGCGTGGAGGAGGAGGAGGAGGAGGAGGAGGAGTACCTGTTGATGGCGGTCATCTTGGGGTTCTCCTTGATGAGGATGGGGTTGTTGACCCATTCAATGGCGCGGAACTGCACGGCGGGGTTCTCGTGCACGAAATCGTAGAGGCGCTTGGTGCCCAGACAGAAGCCCACGGTGATGGTGCGCGGGGCGATAACCTTGTTCTCGCCCGTGATCACCTGTCATCACACACGACACACGTAAGGGGGCTGGACTGGCGATTTGCGGTGGGGCGGTGGTGGCTGGTGGTGGCTGGTGGTGGCTGTACCCCACGCTCGACCAGGTCGATGATGCCGTCGGAGAACATCTCGGTGTGGATGCCGAGCTTCTTGTGGTGCGTGAGCTCGGCCAGCACAGCATCGGGGATCACGCCGATGCCCATCTGCAGCGTTGCCCCGTCCTCCACGAGCTGCGCCACGTTCCTGCGAAACCACCACCGCCCCACTCCCGCGGTGAGACAGGGGGACGTTGCCACCATTGGCGTTGCTGCGGCCAGCGCCAGCGCCACTTCATCATCATGCATCATCATGCACATTATCATGCATCGCCACTTCATCAGCAGGACCAGGACGTACTTGCCGATCTTGCCGATCGTCTCGGTGACCTTGCCACGCTTGTGCTCGATGAGGGGGGCCGGCCCGTCCACCATGAAGCTGATGGCGCTCTCGTGCACGAACCCATCGCCGTGCGTACGCTATTAATAAATAAATATATAATATATATATATAACGGTCGTGAGCGGACTTGTTCCACCCCCCCCTCCTCCCGAGGCGTGCGTGCGTGCGTGCGAGGGGCTGTGTGGGCGGACGTGTGTACGGGCATGTGGGGGTTGACTTGGGCGATGACCGTCTTGGCGCATTGGACGGCCGCCAAGCTGGCGTCCACCGAGGTACCCAACGAGCAGAACCCGTGCTGGTCCGGCGGCGACACCTGACGACGACGACGACGACGACGACGAGCAGGGGGAGGAGGAGGAGGAGGAGGAGGAGCACAACAAGCAACACCACCCCACGAGTGAGGTCCCTGAGCGGCGGCGGGGAGAGGAACACACGCGCCGCATCGAGAGCGAGCGAGCGAGAGAGGGCGAGAGAGGGAGCGTGTACGGTGATGAGGGCGACGTCGAGCGGGAGGATGCCGCGGCGGAAGAGGAGCGGGATCTCGCTGAGGAAGACGGGCGTGTAATCGAGGCGCCCTCCTGCACGCCCTTGCGCACGTTCTTGCCCACGAAGAAGTTGTTGTTCTTGAACGAGCCCTCGTACTTCTTGTCCGCGTACGACGCGTCACCCTGCCACCCGCACCACCGACACACAACGCGACCCCATATCCCCCCCCCCGATATCGCATGAGTGGACAACGGTGGCGGCGTGGCCGGCGTGGCCGGCGTGGCCGGCGTGGCCGGCGTGGCCGGCGTGGCGGCGTGGCGGCGTGGCGGCGTGGCGGCGTGGCGGCGTGGCGGCGTGG
>NW_004457384.1:158177-182390 GCF_000313135.1 Acanthamoeba castellanii str. Neff
CGTGGCGGCCATCCGTGTATGGGTGGATGGATTGAGGGAGGGAGGGAGGGAGGAGGCCACAGACACATACCTCGATGTGCATGTGGCACACCTCGACGTCCCGCAGCTCGGGTGCCCGGCGCGTCATGGCGTGGATGAGGGCCTGAGGAGCCGCTGCCACACTACACACACACGACACGACACAAATAACGCGCCTGTTGGTGACGCTCCACCTCCACGACCTCCACGAGCCGCCGGCGGCACGCTTCTCTCCCTCCACCAGTCCCACCGCCGCCGCCGCGGTAGTGGGTGCTTGTGGTGGTGGTGGTGGCTGCTGCTGTGATGGCTGGCTGGTGGGTTACCTGTGGACGAAAACTCGGTCGCCCGTCTTGATCACCTTCACAGCGTCGTCTGCACTCAACATTTGGGGCCGCCCTGCACCAGCAGCCACGACAGGAACCCCCCCCGTCACGTGTGAGTTACGCACACGCAGAAATAAGAATAATGGGGGGGGGCGGTAAATGAGGCCAGCACACAGGTTTGGAAGATAAGGGTGGCTGCTGGTGGTGGGGTGGGGGAGGGGCAGTGCGGAAGAAAAGTTGCTCCTACCTTGGTAGGCCCTCCGACCAAAGGCTGAGGCCCGGCCAGCACTGGCCGCGCTCAACACGGTGGTGCGGGCGCTCATCTGTTGAAGTCTCTTCATCTTCGTGGCCCTGGTGGTATGGTGCTGGTGGGGAGTGGTTTGCAAAGTGAGAGGCGGACGGAGAAGGTGCAGTTTTGACGCGGCCTATCTGGCGCTTCGGGAAGTTCATCGCCGGAAACAGGCCCGATAGGCGCGTCGGGAACGGTCACGGAAATATGGCCTACTTTCGGAGGAAGTGGTTGGACAGGAACCCAAGAAGAAAGGAAAATGGGCAATGAAAAGGCGCAAAAGAAAGAAAGAAAAAGCAAACCACACGGGAGGCGTGCAATGGCCCGGCGACAGCAGGGCGGCGACGCTGAGTGTACGGGCCTTCTTCACGCGGCGCACGGGGAGGGACACCAACGGCTGCCGGCAGCCGTAGTAGTACCGGCCTACCTGGTACCTGGCGGCCACAGACGGGGCGCTGCAGAGGGAGGGGACCTCGAGGCGGGGACGCAGCAGCCACCGCTACACCACCACCGCCAAGAAGGAGGAGGAGGAGGAGAAGGGGACACCTGGGGTGCTGCAGAGGGGGAGCTCGAGGCGGGGACGCAGCAGCACCGGTGGTGGTGGTGGTGGTGCCCCAGGGTGGCTCGACAGCACGCACTCGTGCTGCGGTGGGGCGTGGCGTCTGTGGCCGCCCTCGTGGGTGTGGCCCTGCTCCTGTTCCTTGTCCTGCAGGTATTACCACCACCCACCCACCACCAGCCACCACCACGGGAGGAAGAGAGGGGGAGAAGAGGAGAAGAGAAGTGGCGGTGCCGCGGTGGCAAAACTCTTTGGCGTTCCTCCACACTGCACATGATTGGACTGATGGCCGGTGTGCGGCGGCGGCGGTGGCGGTGGCGCAGAATCTGCAGCGAGGGGCGTCCTTGGCTGGCGTGGTGGCCTTCGTCGGTGTGGCCACACTTGCCTCCAACAACAGGCCTGCCATTCCCTGGCCCACAGTCGCCTGGTACGCGCTCCTCTTCTCGTGCCTGCACACGCGCGCGTGGTCGGTTCTCATGCCGCGGCTGTGTGTCGTGTGTGTGTCGTGTGTGTGTGTCGCGTGTCGTGTGTGTCGGCAGGGGACTAGGGCTGCAGCTGGGGCTGGGCGCGGTGATCCTCTACACGGAGGTCGGCTACCTGGCGTTCCAATGGCTGGGTGACGGGGCCGCCCACTTCCTCGCCTACTCGGACGTCGGTGCGTTAGCCCACGGTTTTCTCTGCTGTGCAACTGCTCTGTGCCGGGTGCTCGTGGTTGACGAGGCGCGTGCGGGACCGCAGGTGCCGAGTTTGTGTTTGGGGCACACTTCACCGACCACTACATCGCCTTCAAAGTGTTGCCGACCATCATCTTCTTCTCCTCATTCATCTCCGGTACGGACGGGCCTCTATCCTCCTCGCGCTGCTGCTGCTGAAGTGAAGTGGGGTGTGGTGGAGCGATCATTTAATCCTCGTGGGTCAGTGATGTACCACTTGGGTGTGGTGCAGGTGCTGGTCAAGGGCGTGGCATGGGTGATGGTGAAGACCCTCGACACTTCCGGTACTTGGTCTCCCATCGCCTATTGCCCGTCTCTCCCCACCCCCCATATCCCACCCACGCGACTCACCCGAAGGAGGCCTCCCGGCGCATTGGACACCACCGCCGCCAGGGGCCGAATCGCTTTCGTGTTCGGCCAACATTTTCGTGGGGCAGACCGAGGCTCCCCTCGTGATCAAGCCTTTCATCGCCCTCCTCACCATGTCGGAATGCACGTTCCCTGGCTTGGCCTCGTCATCGCTCCTTCTTGGCTGTCGTCTGACACCACACACGACACACACACGACACACACACACACACGACACACACACGACACACGACACACATACGACACACACACCACACGACGCATACACCGCCTCCGGCAGTGCATTCGGTCATGGCGTCGGGCTTTGCGACAGTCGCCGGTGGCGTCATGGTGGCCTACATGTCCTTCGGCATCAGCCCCGTGCACCTCATCAGGTGACGCGTGATCTCCCCCTCCCCTGGTGATGGCTGCTGGAAGCTGCTGCTGCAGCAGGGTGGAGATCCTCCGAGAAAAAAACCAACCGGCACCCCCCCTCTCACAGTGCTTCGGTCATGTCCGCACCGGCCGCGTTGGCCATGTCCAAGATCCTCTACCCCGAGACCGAAACGCCTGTCACCCAGGGCACAGTCAAGGTCACCTTCGCCGACTCACACGAAGTCAATGGTGCCCCCTCACTCCACTCCCCCTCATCCAGCCCCACTTCGGTGGTTGGTTGGTTTTTGTTGCCGGTTGCTTGACTGAGCTCGGTCATCTTCGTTCTTCTTCTTCTTCTTCTTCTTGAGTCCAGTGATCGGTGCAGCCGCGGCCGGCGCCCTGAGCGGCGGGAGGCTGGCGTGCAATGTGCTGTGCATTCTCGTCGCCTTTCTCGCCCTCATCGCTCTCGTCAATGGTATATCTCTCTCTCTCTTTCTATATATTCTATATATCTATCTACCACGGCATCTGGAGCATCATCATCATCCTCCGCTCCTCCCCTCTTTACCAACCCTCTTTCTCCGGACAGGGCTATTGGGGGCCATCGGGCTCCTCCTTCACGTGCCCCATCTCAGCGTGGAGTGGGTCTTGGGCTGGCTGATGGCACCTGTCGGTACGCCAGATCTTATCCCTTACCCCCCCCCCGGTGGCTACATTGCCTGCGCACGCACTTCTCAGGGCTCGTGTGCTGACACGTGTAACGACGTTGTAATGATGTGTCGCGTGTTGCTCTGCGCTAGCCTGGCTCCTGGGAGTCCCGTGGGGGGACTGCGTAGCGGTGGGCACCCTGCTGGGCAAGAAAACGGGTACGTACGCCCATACCTACGCGCTTGCACGAGCCCCACAAACTCCAAGCAGCAGCAGCAGCAGCAGCAGCAGCAGCCGAGTGCTTGCGCTCGTGCAAAGGCAGGCGCCTAAGGCGCTACTCGTCCGGCGCACCGGTTGGTGATGATGATCGCGTTTCCTTTGGCCTGCGCCTGCAGTGCTCAACGAGTTTGTGGCCTACCTGGACCTGCGGGAGATGGTGGATCAGCAGGCCATCAGCCAGCGGGCGGAGATCATCGCCACCTACGCCCTCTGCGGCTTCTCCAACTTTTCGTCGATGGGCGTACAGATCGGTACGACGACACGTGCTGACCACACTTGCGACAGCACGTGCGAAACACATGACACGCACACGACACCGCACGCACGCACACGACACACACACACACGACACACGCCCAATACCCACCCTTCCCAGGCATCTTGCGACGCCTGATACACGGCCCTTCTTCATGCAGGCGGCATCGGGGGCATCTGTCCGGAACGGCAGCCAGATCTGGCCCGGCTTGGCCTTCGCGCGTACGCGCCTCCTTGTTGAACGTTTCTTCTCCTCCTCCTTGCTCTGAAATGATGTCCACGCCACTCACCACCGCCGCCACGGTCATCTCACCGTCCACCCAGGCTGCTGGCGGGCTCTCTCGCCTGCTTCCTCACGGCGTGCGTCGCTGGTTTGCTCGTGTGACCGCCACGTGGCGCCCTTGTAAAATAAAATACAATAAATCATTGACAAGCAAACAAAAATAAAGATCCATAAAGGCGGTGAAAGATGATGAGCATTTCGCGTCGGGCTGCGGGGGCCGCACCGTCCGACCTGGAGGTGGCTGCCACAACAGGGGAACAGCAGCAGCAGCTGCGACGGCCAGGTAACCCCGCTGCCGCCTCTTCCTACACGGCTAGTCAGCTGCTGCTGCCTCTCCTCCACAGTCGCAGTCGGCTCTGGGTGGCGGGGGTGGGCCTCACTCTTGTGGTGGTGGTGGGCCTCTACGCCTTCTACTTCGCCTCCTTTGGTAGTTCCCTCCTCCTCCTCCTCCCCCCCTCTCTGTCGGCAGCTGGCTGGGGTTGGTGACCATCGTAGTCGTACGCGCGCGGTGGTGGCTGGTGGTGGCGTGGCATGTGGCATCAACGTTGCAGACCAGCGGGGTACGGTGCTGGAGGTGATGCAGTGCACGCACGACCTATTCGTGGAGCATGGCGTGACCTACTTCCTCGACTACGGCTCCCTCCTGGGCGCCATCCGCCACAAGGTACGTACCACCTTCGCGCCCCTCTTCCTCGTGAGGGCCTCTCTCTCTCTCTCTCGGTTGTATCGTAACATGCCTTAAGGCATGATGTGTGATGGTGATGGTGAAGATGGTGATGATGCTGATGATGGTGATGATGGCGGGCTGCAGGGCTTCATCCCGTGGGACGATACCAACGACATCGACATCGGCGTTCTGGCTTCCGAGACAGGTGCACCTCCTCCTGCTTCCTGCCCCTATCACGGAGTGCCAGCTAGGCTGACCTGCGTACGATGGGCGTGTGTGTGCATGTGTGTGCGTGCGTGTGTCGTGTGTGTGTCGTGTGTGGTGCGTGTCGTGCACAGATCAAATCTACGCGCTCGGCCCCTTGCTCTCGCAGGTGTGCGGGTACCACATGATCCACCGCTCCGACGTTGCCCTCCTCCCCGGTGTGAGCGCCTTTGTCATCAAGGTAACTCCTTTCCCTTCAATCCTCCTTCCTCACATGTCGCCACTGATCCCCTCTCGCCGCCGCTGCGACGTGGCGGCGGGTGGTGGTGGCGGTGGTGGTTGGTGGTGGCTGGTGGGGGCTCACCTTCTATGGCGCAGAGGGGCGCCTTCCGCGTGTTCCACAATCGCGTGACGCCCATCTACGTGGACGTGGCCGACTACGAAGTGAAGCAGACCAGCGGGGAAGGGGGCAAGGAGGAGGAGGAGATCGTCCTCACCGACTCGCATTATCCGGAGCTGGACTTTCACCTGCCGCTCTCTCGCGTGGTGCCCGTGCGCGAGTGCCAGTTCGAAGGCCGCGTGTTCCACTGCCCGCACGACCCCTTTTACGTCCTCACGCAGCAGTTCGGCAGCGATTGGTGCATCCCCAAACAGGACTTCAAGCCCTTCATGGCCGACCGACATTCCGCCGGCGCTGGCGCCTCCCGGCCCTCGTCGTGTGTCACGGCCTGCGCTGCCACTGGCAACTGCACCCTCTACCCTTGACAGCGCCAACCGACCGCCATCGCCACAAGTGTAATTAACCCGGCACGAATCCTCCATTCTCCCAGCTCCCAGACCCTCTTCCCTTGTCTTATGGATCGTAAAGGGTCGACTTGTGGGGGCGCTTGTACGCATGGCCGGGGAAGATCTGAGAGGTCATCAGCGCGTTGGTGCGGTCCAAGGGCCAGCGCGGGTGAAACCTGTGCAGATGACACACCCACCCACCCACCACCACCACACCCACCAAAGAGAGAGCGGCAGTGTGAGCAACACCTCCTCTTTCAACTCCTCTCTAATAGGAGGTGCTGCCGTGGGGGGGGGCAGTGCCTGGCTGTGTGCGGATCATCGAGGAGGCCTCTCCTCAGTCGTTCGGCACCAGCCCAGGCGACCATCACGCCATTGTCTGTGAGGGAGGGAGCGAGATGAACCAACCATTGCCCCACGACGAGTTCCCCCGCTGCGAGCCTCTCTCAGGCAGTAGGGAGTGGGGAGTAGGGAGTGAGGAGCAGTACAGTACCGGTACAAAGGGGGAGCGGCGGGAAGATGGCTGGCACGTGGTACTCACGGGCGAGCTCCTGCAGCATGTGCCTGATGTGCACGTTGCGGGCTGCACCCCTGCGGGGGAGACGGACGGGGGATGATCAGCGCCGCGGGCAGCCCGAGTGCGTGCAGGAGGAGCTACCTTGGAAGGAGGAGAGGGGGGGGTAGCGTACCCGCACACGACCAACGCATTGGGCGGACTGTCGGGGCGGTTGAGCTGGCACCACTGAAGCGCGCGACCCGTTCGATCGCGGAGGTGCCGCACGGCAGCGCGCTGGAAGGATGCCGCGACATCGGCCACGCCCTGCCTGCCCAGCTGCGCGACTCCGCCCATGGAGGCCACCTCGCGCACCACCCGGGTTTTGAGCCCCGAGAACGAAAAGTCGCACGTCTTTTGCTTGGCCAGCGGAACCGGAAACCGGTAGGCCTCGGCGTCCCCACCCCGCGCTACCCGCTCCAGCTACCAACCACACCGCGTTGAGCAGAAGAAGAACGAAGAACGAGGAAGGCCACGCACGCACGCACGCACGCGTATCCCATCGATCAGCATCCACCCACTCACGAGCGAGAGACGTCTGCTGCTGCTGCTGCTGCTTCTTTGTGGAGAAGAAGTGCACTCGTGGGCAGCTGGAGAGCGCTGGCACGCGTACCATTTCCCCGGCCGGTTCGTTCTCTCGCGTCGGCTCAAGTTCGAGCAGGCGAGCCATTTTGTCGTAGGCCTGTCCACGTCGTGGTGGTGTGTTAATATAACGGTGGCCAGCAGCAGCAGCAGCAACAACAACAACAACAACCAGGTGTGTGTGGTGTGTGTGGTGTGGGTGTGGTGTGGGTGTCGTGTGCAGTGGCGGTGTACCTCGCCTACCCGGGGGCAGATCAGCAAAAACGAGTGAGCGCGTGGCGGGCGGGTGTGCAGGGAGAGCAGAACGTGATCATCAGAAGGGCAAGAGGGGAGAGAGAGAGAGATGAGTAGATCTACGAAAGAGCCGCCGCCGCCGCCGCCGCCGGGTGAAGTGGAAGAGGGAGGGGTATATGCGGGAAAGCGAAAAAGGAAGGATCACAGTTACTGACCTAGCGAATCGTCGAGTGTGCCCTGATAATGATGGCGATGATGATGATGATGCATGGGAGCGAGGGTATCAGCGGCACTGAGTGTTGTTGGCGCGCGATGATGGGCGACAACCATCACGCTGGCGAGGGGGAGGAGGAGGTTACACGTACGCCAAGGAGCAGGTATCGGTCGACATCCTGCGCGTAGAGGAGCTGCGTGTGGCCTCCCGACACCAGACACACGAGGAAGGGAAACTCCAGCGTCGGCTCTGCCAAACGTGCCACCAGCGCATGCGCCTGCACCACCACCAGCCACCACCACCAGGGGACAGATCATCATCATCATCATCATCAGCAGCAGCAGCATCAGCACATCAGCACATCAGCACATCAGCACATCAGCACATCAGCACATCAGCACATCAGCATGGGGGATGGGCCATCATCGCGGCGGAAGGAAAAGAGGAAAGGCGCACCTCAAGATGGTTGACGGCGATGAACGGGAGGCCACTCTCGATGGCCAAGTTGCGCGCCGTCTCCAGCCCCACCGACAGGCACACGGCCAGCCCTGGTGGGTGGGTGGATGGTGGTTGGGTGGGTGGTTGGGTGGTTGGATGACCACGACCACGAGTAGTGTGTGTGTGTGGAGGGGGACCACCGCGGTACCCAGGGGAGAGGGGAGGAGACGCACCAGGGCCGGCCGTGACAGCCACGGCACAAAGCCTTTGATTCCGAGCCCTCCGCTCGCTGCCGGCGCTGCTACTGCTGGTGTTGCTGGTGCTGCTGCTGCTGGCGGGCGCGTTGGCGCCCGAGAGTGCACTCTCGGGGGGAGAGGGGAGGGCAGCATACGCCGGCTTGGGCCAGCACGTGGGCGAGGAGGAGAGGGAGAGCGCGCTCGTGCTCGCGGCGCGCGATGTGGGGCACCACGCCGCCGTAGCTTTCGCGGGCGTGGACGGCCAGACTCGAGGAGAGGGCCTCCGCCACCACGCGCCCCGAGGGCGTGACGAGGGCCACCCCAGTGTCGTCGCAGCTGCTCTCTATCCCCAGCACCAGCCCCTCCTCCCCCTCTCCAACAGCAGCAGTACGAGCAGCAGCAGCATGGTGGTGGTGGTGGTGATGATGATGGTGGTGGTGGTGCCCGCTGCCGCAGCTGGTGGAGCCGCTCCAGTTGAGCTGCTGCTGCTGCTGCTGCCAGGTGCTGGTGGTGCTGGTGGTGCTGGCGGTGCATGCAGAGCCAGGAGGGAGCACCGCGGGGAAGCAACGTGCTTTGAACAACGACGAACGCGCCGTGGTGGTGGCGGTCCGGCCTGCTGCGATTCCGCCGCGCCTCATGCCTCTCTCTCGCCAGGTGGTCCCAAAAGCAAAGAAGAAAGAGCGGAAGCTAAAGAGGAAGAAAAGGAAAAAGCAGTTTCTCTTCCTCGAGAGCCGCGGGCGGGCTTTGTCTTGGTGTGTTTGTGCCGTGTCGGAAAACAGCCAAGAGAGGCCAACGCACATCGTCACCGACGTACCGCCAGCATGCTGCTGTGGGTGGCCGTCGTGGGTGGCGTCATCTCCTTTATTCTTGTGCGCCCCTGCCCCCCCCTCCACACCCCTACCGAGAAATAACGAATGCATACATATCTACCCCTATATATGTTCACACACACTACTTGGGCCATGCTCGCGTGCTGCAGGCATGGGCTTTGGGAGCCAACGACGTGGCCAACGCCGTACGTGCAGCTCTTCTTTTCCAACTTTCACTTGTCCGGAAAGAAGCAACGTTTTTGTGGAGGGGGAAGTGTGCTGCTTCTTACCCGTGCACGTGCGTGCGCCGTTAGTTCGGTACCTCGGTGGGGTCCAAGGTGCTGAGCCTGCGCCAGGCGATCGTCATTGCCGCCATCGTGGAGTTCGCCGGAGCTGTCCTGATGGGCAGCCACGTCGTCGGTGCGGCTCCACCAATTGAGCAGCGGACTGAGTCCCGTACAATTGACACGAGCGCTGGGTGGCGGGTGGCGGGTTGACCAACAGACGCGTTGCGGAAGGACATCATCAAGCCGTCGCTCTACGCCGACAATCCCGAGGAGCTGATGGTGGGCATGCTCTCGGCCCTCATTGCCGCAGCCGCATGGCTCGTGCTGGCCACTTTCCTCAACCTGCCCGTCTCGACCACCCACGGCATGGGTGCGCACGCACGCACACGACACACACACCGCACGACACACACAGACCCACACAGACCCACACAGACACACACACAGACACACACAGACACACACACAACACACACAACACACACAACACACACAGTCCCCCCGGGGGCCTGGCGGGTGAGCTGACGCGGGAGGTGGTCACCTCGCTCCACTGTGCGGTGGCAGTCGGCGCCATTGTGGGATTCACGCTGGTGGCCAAGGGGTTCGACGGCGTCGAGTGGTGGCAGATCGGCAAGATCTGCATCTCGTGGGTGACTTCGCCCGTCCTCGGTAGCCGCCTCCTCCTCCCCCTCCCCTTTCCAGTACTGGTCGCCGGTTGTTCGAAGGAGGGTGTTTGGGGTCTTGATGAACGCGAGGCAGACTCACATGCATAGCACCGCCTATATGCATATAACATATGTCATGGCGCATTTGTACATTTGTATGCGCGTGTGCGTGTCCAGCGGGTCTGCTGTCGTTCACCATGTACTTCCTGGTTCGCTTCTTCATCCTGCGGAGAAGCAATTCCCTCACGCTGGGGTTCCGCTTCCTGCCCTTCTTCTACGCCCTCACCCTCGGTACCCGGCGTGCCCACACCTTGAATTCATCTCCAGTCCCCAAGCGGGAATCATCGGCGTGACATGACCTACTACCTCCTTTTCCTCACCTCCTTTCGGTTGTTGCGCGTTCGGGTGCCATACCGTGCCAGGCGCCCTCACATTCTTCATCATCTACAAGGGTTCGCCTGGACTGGGCCTCGACGGATTGGCTCTCTGGTTGATCGCACTCCTGTGCGGCGGTACGGACCGCCTGATTGATCTCCGCCCGCCTGGCGCGACGACTCCTACCTTCTGGTCACACGTGAATCTCTGTGTGCGGGCGTGTGCGCGCGATTCGTGTCTGTGCCGTGTGTGTGCCATACCAGGGGTGGCACTGGCGGCCCTGCTCTTCTGCTTCGTCATCGTCGTGCCCTACCTGCGGGATCGGATCAACCGCTTGTTCGACGAAAGCGGCGAGCGAAGAATCCTGCAGCACACTTCTACCACCACCAGCAGCAGCACGGAAGGTTCATCGGTTTTTGCCTTCGCGAGCCCCTACGCCTACTTCCGGCGTATATGGAACAAACTCCGTCCTGGCCGCGCTGTCGAGGTCAGCGAAGACGTGGATTCCGAGAGTGCGTCTCCCTATGCAAGACTCCTTCCCTCGCCCTCCCCCTCTCCTCGAATTGCTTTCCGGAGGCACTGCTGCTGTCGTGTACCCGGTGGTGCTGTGGGCCAACCCTACGGCGGGCACAACAAGACTCACCGCAGTGTCGGCGGCGGTGGTGGTCGTCTCTCACAGAGAAAGCGCTGAGCGTGGAAGAGACAATCCTGGCCGACGACAGCGAGAAAGAGGGCGATGATGGCCCCGATGCCAACGAGGAGATGTATGCCCACAGCGAGGTAGGAGCCCCCTCCCTGCTGCCTTGCTCTTTGACACCCGACACACGCCATGTGATGAGAGTTCAGCCACAATGACAACTGCTGGGCCATTTCTGTTTCCCCGGCCAGGTATTCGACGAGAGGACCGAAGAGTTGTTCTCCTTCTTGCAGGTGTTGACGGCATGCGTGGGTACGCGCCTCTTTATCGCCACGCTCGCCTGCTCAGCCCGCAGCCCGCATTGAGCCGTCGTTTGTTTTGTTTTGTTTTGTTTTAGTTTGTTTGTAATGGCGTGTGCAGGTGGCTTCGCGCATGGATCAAACGACGTGTCCAATGCAATCGCGCCGTTCGTGGTCATCATCTCCATCTACCGCAGCGAAGACGTTTCGCAGGATGTACGCAAACGAGCCCCCCTCCCTCTCACTGCGATATTCGTGAGCGGTGAGAAGGGTGTGGTGGCTGAACTTTGATCGGACAGGAGGATACGCCGTGGTGGGTGTTGGTGATGGGCGGAGCAGCAATCGTGCTGGGCCTAGCCATGTGGGGCTACCGTGTGATGGCCACCGTGGGCCACAACATGACCAAGCTCACCTCCTCCCGAGGCTTCAACATTGGTACGCCCACTGTTGCAGCCACCGCCGGCATGCATGCATGCACCATCATCATCATTCAATGGAGGTTCTACATGGTTTCTCCGACCGCCTGCCTTACCTCGCCCCCCCCTCCACTCTCCCTCGTAGAGTTTGGTGCTGCGATGACGGTGCTGATTGCGAGCAGGCTCTCCATCCCCATCAGCACCACCCACTGTGTGGTGGGCTCCGTGTTTGCCGTGGGACTGGCCGACGGGATAAAAGCCGTCAACTGGCGACTGTTCATAAATATCGTACTCAGCTGGGTAATCACTCTCCCCATTACGCTTGGGCTTGCCGCTGCCACCTTCGCCCTGCTTGACCTGTTCTACTAAAGTAAATCACTGTTGCAAGGGAACACTTTTGAGCCCACTGCTGACAAAAAAGCAACTCACCTGGAGTTTGGCAATGTCCTCAACCAATGAAGATGGCATAGAGGCCTGTATGAACATGAACTGGATGTGAGAGTAGCATGTGGGCTACTGATTATGGAGTTGATGGAGGGTATGAAAGCAAAAGCAAGGTGCATTTAGAGGTTGTTCTGAGGAGCACTGACACAAAACAAGGTAGAGTCAGATTTTAGTATCACCAACATGTATGTGATAAACAAAGAATTGGAAATGCATAGTCATTGTGTATGTGTATGTGATAAAGTCCAGTTTTACAGTTTTGTTGTCATGTGTGCAATAGAAATTTTAAGATGGGTCAGAGTGAGCACTTGTCATGGAGGTTCAAAAGGTACATCAAGAGGTTTGCCCAGTCAGCCCAACATGCCATACACAGGGCGCTGTGACAAACCTCATGTGTTGTGTGCAATATGCAACACCAACAAATCACTTCCTTCTTTTTCCCCTCCTGAGTGGCTCAGGATCAGGCAGTTCTTTGGTTGGGCTAAGGTGTTGGAAGACCAACCATCTTCATCACAGCTCAGTACAGCCATTGACAAGAAGGCTGTTTAACAACCACCACCAGGGCAAAGTGACGCCCATTCTCCACACTGGCAAGCATGGACTGAACAACTTCATCACCATCCTACAGAACCCACAGGGACACTGTGCTATTGTGCACTCAACCATTGCCACCACCAATAAGCTCCTGAAGGAGCCTGCTTGAGGCCATAGAGAGACTTGTTTCAGTTTACAGACATGATTGGGTCTGGTCAGATTGACATAGCCTTTGCATTCCATCAGGAATCACTGAGAGTAGCCCAGAGTGACAAAGCCCTTGTGCTTGTTGATGGAGCTGTCAGGCTTGACCTTGCATATATGCAGTGTGGTGTGTGGTCTTGGAGACTGCGCACCAGCCTAGGCTGGGCATGCAAGCACTCCTCATCAGCCTCAACCACTCCAGGATGACCTCCAAAAGCTCCACCACCAGTTGCTTCCATGGAATGTTCAGGTATTTAAATCAGGAATGCTGCTCTCACCCAGTGCATTTCCGCACAAATTTGAGCGCACCTGGCCTTCGCCTGCCGAGAGGTGCCTGCCTTGCTCCACGTCATAAACACATAAACACAACATCTTCTCATTAAACCACGACTGGAAGCACATCACAGCGAGCTCCTTACCCCCCCCCCCACCAGAACACTCCTTCCGGTATCATCGGCGCTAACACACGGCCACTATGAGCACTCACAAACAATCGGGCCAGAAGGCGCCCTTCCTCGCTCAGACAAAGGCCGGCGAGGAGGGGCAAGCCAGCAGCCGACAAGCCACACTACCGGGTGAGCGACAGAAGAAGGTGCCATTGGGCGCCAAGTTGGTGGTGGGCGGCATCGCCGGAATGGTGGGTATGACCAGTGTCTTCCCCATCGACCTCGTCAAAACGCGCCTCCAGAACAGGTGTGCGCCTCGCCTACCTTCTCTCCTCCTCTGCGTGATGGTTGCTCTCGCATCCATGGGTTGGCTCACTTGCGTGGGTGAGTGGTTGATGATGACGGATGCAGGTGGTGCGAGAGCGTGTCGGAGTGCGTGCGGCGCATACGGGCGGAGGAGGGCTGGCGCGGTTTCTACCGCGGGCTCGGGGCGTGCCTGTGCGGGGTGGCCCCCGAGAAGGCTGTCAAGCTGGCCGTCAATGAGAAGCTCCGCGAACACCTGGCTGCCCGCGACCACGACCAGTTCGTACCCTCCCCTCCCACCATCGCTTTTCTCGGCAGCCGTGTAGGTGCAGACGAAGTACTTCGTCCCAAGTGGTGGGTGCACGATTTCACCCCGCACGTTTGGTTGTGGTGCCCTACCTTCGCAGAATCACGCTGGCACACGAGATCCTGGCGGGAGCCGGTGCTGGGATGTGCCAGGCCACCGTGTCCAACCCTGCGGAGATCGGTACCACCCGCATCGCGCACCCACCCCGCTCCGGGGTGAGAGGGTGGTGGCTGGCTGGTGGTGATCGTGGGCCTGACCACACCCACATCGCAGTGAAGATCCGGCTGCAGGTGCAGGGCTCCGAGCCGGCCAACGGCACCAAGTCGGCGGTGGGCATCGTGCGGGAGCTGGGGTTCCGAGGTCTGTACAAGGGGCTTCCGGCCACCCTCCTGCGGGACGTGCCCTTTTCGTTCTTGTTCTTCCCCATCTACTCCAACATCCGCCAGGCCTGGCTGCACCAGCGCGTACGCGTGCACCACTTCACCTCCTCCTCCTCCTCCCGCTCCCCAACAGCTGTGTTGTCACTCACTTTGCTGGTGTGCCTGGTTGGTGTTGGTGTTGGTGTTGGTGTTGGTGTTGTTGTTGCAGGGCGACGCGAAGGGCGAGGTGGGTCTGCTGCCGACTCTGGCGGCGGGAGCGGCGGCAGGCGCGGTCGCCGCGGCTGCCGTCACCCCCGCCGACGTGGTGAAGACGCGCTACCAGGTGGAGCACTCCCCCTACACCTCCCTGCACCAATGCGCCAGGTACGCCTACACCTCCCTGGCCGGCGTGTCCACACGTGTGTGCCAAAGGAGTGGGGGGCTGATCAAGGTGCGTACGGTGTCCACAGAGCCGTGTGGCGAGAGGGTGGGCCGCGGACGTTCTTCAAGGGGGCGGTGGAGCGCATGGCCATCCAGGCCCCGCTCTACGGTGTGGCCCTCCTCGCCTTTGAACTGCAGAAGAAGTGGTACCTCGCCCACCACCAGCAGCAGGACTAGGAAAAAGAGGAAAGATCGAGAAAAGATTGTAGCTTTGCTCTTTGTACAAAACAAAGAAAAAGAAAAAGTATGGACTGGTGCGGAGGCGAACCCAAGCACAAGGCGAGGGAGGGCAGCAAGGAGGGGCTGGAAAATGAGCTGCACTACGCCAACCCAGCCTTGGCACAGGGCGCCGACACCTTCCTGCGCCTCGCACAGACCAAAGGAAGAGGCGGGGCGCCGCTGGAGGCCCGCCTGCGCGAGGCCATCGAAGTGAACCTGCGCACCCTGGCCTCCACCTACCCGCCCTCCCCCAGCCAGTACTGCCCCAAGCTCTTGCTTTGTTTCTTTTCTTTTCTTTTCTTTTCTTTTCTTTTCTTTTCTTTTCTTTTCTTTTTGGTCTTTTTCATCTGGGCTCACGCACTGTGGCCGCAGCGGACACGAGGTTTACCACGGTACCATGCTACCGGCACGTGATGGTGTGTGTGGGTGATCATGGAAGAATGACTGGTGCAGCGGACGTCGGCCCTCACCAGGGCAGAGCGGGGTGGGGCTCCTCCACATGCGGCTCTTCCAGGCCGCCACCGACGAAAGCCAGCGCCTGGTCCACCTCGACGCCGCCCTTGCCTACGCCTCGGCCGCTTGGCAAAGGTGCACGCACGCACGCACACGCATGAACACGCACACCCTTGTCCATCTGAGCTGACACGGCAAACATAGGTGTGTGGAGAAGTTGGGCGGCGACGCCGACATCGACGATGACGACGAGGACGAGGACGACGAGGAGGATTCCGGGGCAGATCGAGTAGGGAGCTTCTTGTGCGGACAGGCCGGCGTTATGGCCCTCTCGGCCGTGGTGGCCCACTACCGGCACCAGCCCGACCTGCGGTTCTTGCCCCCCCCCGCAACCCACCCCTTCCCATATATCTAGCTCCTCTTTTCTCCTTCTCGCTCTCCGATGACTGGAATTCCAATCTGCTGGCGCGGCACAGGGACGAGATGGTGGAGCGCCTGCTCATGTGGCACCGCGTCAGCTTGGCCGATCCTGAGTGCGAGCTCCTCTACGGCCGATCCGGTAAACCCCACTCCAACCCTCACTTCATGGAAGAGAACGCAGCTTACTCTCGCGGCGCCTGTGTCGTGTGTCTGTGAACACGACCCCACGATAATGGCAGGCTACGTCTACTGCCTGGTGTTCGTCGCGGCCCACATCCCGGAGCGGCTGCTGCCCGGCCACTTTCGAGAGGTGGCACGCAAGGTGCTCCTCTCCATTGTCGCCGACGGCCGCGTCTACAGCCGCACACGGTACACCCACGCGACAGCACGTGGCGCGCGCGCACACACATGCACACACACACACTCCGGGCCACCATTGGGGGGCGCTCAACGTTCTTTATACCGTACCCATACCTCCTCCTCCTCCTCCTCCTCGGCAGGCGTCACGAGTCGCCGCTCATGTACAAGTGGTACCACTCGGAGTACTTGGGCGCCGCCCACGGCCTTGCCGGCATCCTCCACGCACTTCTCTACTTCCCCGACCTTCTGCCCTCAGTACTTCACAGCACGACACGTGGCACACGCACCACCGCACACTCGCGCGCACGCATGCGTGCACACGCACCACCGCACACGCACAACGCCGTTGTCAGTAACACCAACAACATCACCCTCATTGCCCAACCAACAGGACGACATGGCAGCCGTACGCGGCTCGGCCGACTACCTGCTGGACCTGTTGCGCCGCGAGGGCAACGTACCCATGTGCCGTGCGTGCTCACGACCACACGCACAACCTTTTGTTGGCGCATCACTAACTCTTCGTGGCTCCTACGCAGATGGCGACAAGGGGCGGGTCAACCCGGTGCAGTGGTGTCACGGCGCCCCTGGCGGTACTGCCCTCCCTCTACGCCACCATGTTCCTTTGTGTCTGCACTGACGCGTACGTGCGTGTTCGTTCCACTTCCAGTGGTGGCGCTCTTCTGTCGGCTGCACGAGCTGACACGGGAGAGCAAGTACCTGGCGGGTGCGCGTGCTGCTGCAGACTGCACATGGCGGGAGGGCCTCCTCAAGAAGTCCATCTCCCTGTGCCACGGCGCTGTCGGCAACGCGTACGCTCCTCTGTGTGCGTTGTTTTTTTGTTTTTTTTTGTTTTTTTTTGTTTTTTTTTGCTGTGGTGCCCGCTCGCCTTTTCTCCACCCACGTTGCGCAGTCGTGGGTGGGCTGCTGAACTAATGGATAATTAATTTCCAAAATGCATGGTCTCACAGGTACACTTTCCTGACTTTGCACCGGCACACGCGGGAGGAGGAGTACCTGCTGCGGGCACGCGTGTTTGTGCTGTGGTCCCTCACGTCCCCGCACGTCGCCCACCTCCAGCCCGACTGCCCCTATTCCCTCTTTGGTACGTACCGTCGGCCTGCAAATCGTCTCTCTCTCCCTCTCCAGATTTTTTATATTTATATTTCAATATCTATGTCTATGTGTGTGTATGATTGTGGGTCCCACCTATTGCCCGGCTGGCTTCTGTGGTGGTGCTGACTTTGGGCGGCCGTCGTCTCGTCGACTCTTTGTGACTCACGGGTATCAGAGGGGCTGGCGGGCACCACGTACGCGTACGCGGAGATGCTCGACCCGCAGCACTCGGCGTTCCCCGCCTTCGAGCCACCGCCCGCTCTCCCGCCTGCGCTCGAGGAGACCCGTGGCCCCACCACGACCCGGACGGACAGCTGCAGTTCACAGGTAGGACGAGGACGAGGCTGACGCGACCGAGGAGGTCCTCGTGACGGGATCGACGGCGGTGAGCAGAATGATGTACCGCGTGCCCCACACCACCGGCGACACCTGCGCTCCCCCGCCACGCACCCCCCCCCACACACGAGGTCAGTACTACGTAAAAATGTGGCGCAGCCCCCATTGGCCCAGGCATGCGAGTCCGTAGAGGGGGAGGTGAAGGGAAGGGAAGGCGTGCGCCACCTGGTGCAGGGGCATGGGAAGACGATCATCGAGCTTGGCCCGAAGGAGGAAGACGTCGCCGGGTCGCCCCTCCTCGCGCACGCCCTCGATGGTGGAGACGGCGCCCACGAAGTCTCCGAACACGCCTATCGCCACACAGCCCCGGTACGTACCTATAACCGCCCTTGCACAGCACGGGCACCATTTCGAAAGACATTGGGGGGGGGAACGCAGCACCGCAGCCGACCAGCACGCGTGAGATAGGCCACGTCCACCCTTGGGAGGGTACCGGGATCACAATGTTCGGCTACAAAGTGGCCCACATCGTATCTGTAGCCCGAGAGCCGCGACACGCCAGCGGCAGGAAGACGTGAGAGATGGAAGGAAATGGCGGGCCGGCGGAGGTGTGGTCATGCACCGCTGTATCCACGCGTGGGTGAAGGGCACGTCGGGCGCGGCCGCCATCAGCTTGCGCACGTAGGGCCGCAACAGGGGAGGCGCGTCCGCCACGCCAAAGCGCACAAAGTCGAAGCACCCTGCGCTCATCATCGTGGTCGTGGTGAGATCGACCGCCGCATGCGCGACGGGGCCAAACGGGGGAGAGAGCCAACCAAGAAAACTGGCGCGACGCTGCTGCTGCCAGGCGAGTCCCACCAGGGCGCCTGCGAAGTCGCGCACCTCGTCCTGCGATATTACGCATTCACGACCAGCCAAGGGAGGATTCCTAAATAAAAGTAGTGTGATGGCCAACACAAACGGCACACACAGAGTCGATAGACCACGCGCGCGCGCGCTGATTGCTGCTCGAGGGAGGGAGAGGTGAAGGCGAGGCGCACGTACGGGCGCGTAGTAGGAGCGTAGCAGCACGCACGCGTGCCGGCGGAGCAGGTCCACCACTGCGGGCGCAGGCCGGGCATCGTGCCACGGGGGCAGACCGAGGCCCAGGCCCAGCACGTCGCGCGACCACCACCACCACCACCACCGGGAGGGCCTGGGCACCACCAGCACCACTGGGGCTGCTGCTGCATCGGCGCTCGGCTCTTCGTCGCCGCCATCGTGCTCCCTATCGGGGGTGGTGTGTGGAGGGGTTACACTCGCGTGCCCCCTCGCAATGCACGGGTGGTAGTGCCGGGGAAAAGGCAACGAACCTGGCTGGATCGCTTCGACGCAACAGGAGGAGGAAGATGGCCAAGGCCGCCAACGACGTAGTCACCAGCACGCCAGCGGTGGCGGCCACCATGGCCGCTGGGGCCACCAGGCCGCGTGCCTCCATGCCCCACTTCTCTTTTCACCGGCAACTTTGCTTTTGCTTTTTCTTGACAAATTTCTTTTTCTTCTCCCGAGAGCAGTTGTAACAGTTGTTGCCAACGTGACGTGATCGATCGCTGGAGGCGCCAAAAGAGAGGAGAGCATGAGCGAGGAACCTTACCGGCAGGAGGAGACGTCGCCCTACCTTCTCGGAGGCGGCATGCTCTCTGAGGGGCGGGTGCCCCCCTCTTCCCCTCTCGCGCGCCGAAGCCTTGAGGAATGGAATCGACTGAGCTTCTACGGGGGCAGCACGACGTCGATGGCGTCGGACCTCTTCGCAACGTCGCCCGCCACGGCCTCCGCACTCGCCTACTTCGAACGCACCCCCGACCCTTCGCCGAGGGGTGAGAGTGTAGCGGTAGGCGGAGGAGGAAGCCAACAAGCTGACATCCAATTTACGGACGAAGATTTGGCGCGGATCAAGGCCCTACGCGTCAAGAGCCAGACCGGTGGTGCCTCCTCCCCGCACCACCGCCACCAGCAGCAGAACGGAGCACATGAGCAGCAGCAGCAGCACAAGGAAGCGGAACCAGGAGGAGGACCACGAGGCCGGGGCGGGCTCGAGCAGCAGGAGCACTCCACCAGCCACCACCACCACTATCAGCACGCGTCGCCAAGCCAGCATTCCACAACACACGAGGACGAACCTCCCACGCCACCGTCCGATGCCGCTGACGGCCGACACGCCGATGCTCCCTCCCCGGTACGCGCTCCCTCCCTCTCTTCTTCCCCCATGCCCCGCACACGCACGCGCACACGTGCACGCACGTAGCACGCAGGCGTGCTAACGGGGTGCGGGTGATGGCGTGGGTGCGTGCGCAGCAGGGCGTCGACAGCTTCGATGCCGAATTTGAAGCAACCGCCAGTGGGCGCGAAGAGGAAGAGGACGGAGTGGGGCGGGAGTGGGCGTTACAGAGCAAGCACTTCTTCATCCTCTCCGACGCCGGCAAGCCCATCTACTCCCGGTACGCCCACCGACCAACCGATCGACTGACCTACCTACCCAGCTACCCTCTATCTTCTTCTTCTTCTTCTTCTTCGCACCAAACCGGTCCAGCAGCAGCCGAGCATGGTGGAGAGCGTGCTCGGTTTTGTTGTGAGTTCCTGGAGTTTGAGAGGAGTGGGCTCACTGCTTGGCCGGCGGGTGGTGGTGTTGGGGTGCAGACACGGAGACGAGCAGAAGCTGTGCTCCCTGATGGGTGTCATGCAGGGCATCTTTTCCTTCGTCACCTCCGGCGGCGATGATCTCAGGTACAACCAACGTTGTCACCTGCATAAATGTGTGACCGGTTACCGGCCATCTGGTTCACACGGGTGTGTGTGTGTGGTGTGTGTGTGTGGTGTTGGATGATTCCACGCACAGATCCATGTACGCCGGGGACCACGTGATGGTGTTCATGTCCCGCGGGCCGCTCTACCTCGTGGCCATCGCGAGCTCCGGCGAGGTGCGTTGGTGTTTTGGATCCCCCCCCCGCTTGCATCCTCCTGCGGCGGTCGTGGTGGGCTGGCGTACTTGTACGGTTTGAGGAGGAGGAGGAGGAGGACTAACACCCACTGGTGGGGCTGGCGTGTGTTGGCAACCTTCTCTCTCTCTCTGTCCCTCTCTCCCCCCCCAAATATGTGTAGCCGGCGTCGGTGCTGAAGCGGCAGCTGGAGTGGCTCCACCTCCAGATCATCTCCACCATCACCTCCGGCATCACCAAAATATTCGAGACACGCCCCTGCTTTGACCTTCGCAGCCTGCTGCGCGGTGCTCCTCCCCTCGCCCCCCCCCCGCTTACTCCGCCATTCAATCCGCCACCGGCGGGTGGTGGTGTTGGAGAATGCAGTTGCTAAGCGGCGGGGGAGGGGCTGTTGCGGGGGTGGTGTGCGGTGGCCAGGCAGCACCAAGTTCATCGACAACCTGGTGGCGGGGCTGGACAAGCAGCCCTCCTACCTCATCAACGCCACGCAGTGTCTGCCCCTCGAACCGGCCATCCGAAGCATGACGGGCACCTACCTCCAGGGCATCAAATCCGAAGACCTTGTGTACCACCACCACCGCCACCACCAGCTACCGCCCCTTCCGACCCTTCTACCCCTCTCACACATGGCTCACATCGCCCGCCCGGTGGTTTTCCTGTGTGTGTGTGTGTGTGTCGAAATATCACGATTTAGATATGCGCTGCTGATCGCGGACGGCAAGCTTGTAAATTTTGTGCAGCCCAAGCGGCATCCCCTCAAACCCGAAGGTACCGCTCCTCGCGCGATGACCGTGGTTGTGCGGGGGCGGGGGGTGGCGAACGGGGGATGAGCGCGCTAACATCCCCTCCTCACTCCTCTTCCATGGTCAGACCTGCAGCTGATCCTCAACTTCCTCGAGTCCTCGGGCACCTTCCGAACAAACGAAACCTGGGTCCCCATCTGCCTTCCCAAGTTCAACGACGGCGGGTACCTTACATACGCCACACACGACACACGACACACACACACACACACACACACACACACACGACACACACACACGACACACACAACGACGACGTGTGTTCCCTCGGAACTGAATTAAGTTATATATATTTATTTTGCGTATCGCCGTGGGTGGGTGGGTGCGTATCGATGATGTGCAGCTACCTCTACGCCTACCTGTGCTACCTGAACGAGAGCACGTGCCTGGTGCTCATCTCGACGGTGCGGAACAGCGAGAAGTTCTACGAGCTGGCCGAGTGGAAGCAGAAGATCGACAAGTCGCTGCGAGCAGCGGGCGCCCTCGAGGCCATCACCAAGTCGGTCTCGCGGGAGAGCTACACGGCCAGCGCCGTGGGCGTGCCCGGCCTCGTCTCCTTCCTCTACCGACACAACGCCCTCCACCAATTCACCGCGCCCTCCCTCGACCCGCCCTACCACACACCCGCCGAACAGGTACTAACCCCCCCCCTCTCTTCTCCTCCCTCGTCGCCACTCCCACGCTCTTCCCACTCCTCCCGACCACTCGCTCACTCCCCAACTCGCGCGTCTGCGTGTCGTGTGTCGTGTGCGCAGGCCAAGATCCTGCGGCGGTACCAGAAGCTGTACGGGAAGGTGCTCGAGCGACCGCCGTGCGGGACGGAGGGTGAGGGGGGGCAAGCCGCCGCTGCCCGAGCACCCGTACACGCTGCGACAGCACTGGGACGCCAACGACCGGGAGAGCAGCCTCGTGTGGGTGACGTCCGACGTGCTCCTCTTCATCCTCTTCGAGCCGTGGGTGGCGCGACCACAGGCCGTCCACGCGGCCAACGACATCCTCAAGTGGGTCAAGTCGCGCGACAGCAACCTATTCGTGCTCCCCGCCGCCACCCAGACCTGGTGATCGGCGGCCCTATATATGTGATGGCGATGGCGATGGCGATGGTGAGGAACGTAGAAACCAGCCTTTTTGCGCTCGCTTGCTCTCTCTCTCTCTCTCAGTCGGAATCCTCCGCGCCGCTCCTCCTCCTGTGCTCCTGGCCGCCGCGGGTCATGATGAAGTCCAGATTGGGCCTCTGGGCCTCCGTCTTGGGCTTGGCGGTCGCCGCTCGGCTGCTGCGGCCCGTCTTCCCGCCGGAGGGGGTCCATTCCTCGATGTCGTCGTCGAGCGAGGTGTTGGTGTCGGGGGCGGACACGCGCCGCCGTGCCGGTGCTGCTGCGGTGCTGCTGCCGGGTGCCGGGTGGTGGTGGGTCGCCTGCTTCTCCCACTCCCTCTCCAGGTTGCGGTACTTGTCCTTCAGGTCGACGGCCGTGCGCCCACCAAAGTCGTAGTGCTCCACGATGTGCTTCCAGTACCCGACCCCGAACCTGTGGCGCGGTCACGTTAGACCCCCTCGGCTCACCATCTCCGCGGGGGGAGGGGGTACTTCTTCACGCCGGCCAGCAGGTTGGCCACCTCGTCTTCGGTCCACCGACGACGGCGCCTTCTGCCGGCACTCGCGGTGGAGGCAGCCGCGGTTGTGGTCCTCGTGGCGGTGCTGCTGCTGCTGCCGGTGGATCGTCGGCGGTGCCAGTGTGGTTTGACCCGGGCGTTGAATCTCACCTCGTCGCCGCCATCGTCGCCATCGTCGTGTTCGTCGGTGAGGAGCTTCCTTCTCTTGGTGAGTCCCTCTGCCTCTGCGCTGCCATCGCTCCGGCGCCGCTTGTCCTTGGCTGCCCCCCGCCGGTCACACTCGCCGCTCCCTGCCGGCCTCTCGTCCTCTTCCTCTTCCTCCTCCCCCTCGTCGTCGTCGTCCTGTTTGTTCGCTTTTTCCTTCTCCCCGATCGGTGGTGCTTCTCGGTCTCCCGAACCGTCGGGCTGCTGTGCGTCCTCCCACTCCTCGATTTCCTCGCCGTTCTTCTGAGGCCCGGACTCCACCACCATCACCTCCTCCTCCTCCTCCTCCTCTTCCTCTTCCTCCTCGTCGTCGTCGTCTTTCCGCGCGTAGGCGGTGCCCGTCGTGGTCGTGACCGTGGCCGTCGTGGTGGTGCAGGGCGTGGGCTGTCGCTCCATCTCGGCCTCCTCCTCCTCCTCCTCCTCCTCATCGCCGCTGCCCGGCCCCGTCGGCGTCAGGTCGATACTCTTTTCATCCTCGGCCCTGCGGTGGTGAGAAGGAAGACCGCACACGCACCACCGCACACGCACACAGGTTGGGGGGGGGGTATGGGGGGGTATGGGGGAGCGAAGATGAGAAGGGGCGTGGGCGTGGGCTGTGTGGGCGTGGTGTTGCAGCGGCGCACCTGGTACCGGGCGGGTGGTGGTAGGCCCCCGAGCGGATGTCGCGGGCCAGCTGGTCGAGGAACGGCGGCGGCAGCTGCGCGTGGAAGGCGCCCATGTAGTCCTCGAACTGGCGGCGGAAGGCGTCGAGCGGACACGCGGCGGCCACCAGGGCCACGGCGGCCTCCCTGCCCCGCTTCCTCGCCCGGAGAGCCTCCTCCGCCGCCTCCGCCTCCTTAATGTCCGCCAGCAGCTGCGCCAGCCGTGCGCGTACGCCCGTGCCGGCCGCCATGCCGTCTCCATTGTCGCCATTGTCGCCATTGTCGCGGCCGGCAGACGCCCACAGGTCGTCGTCCGCCATCGCAGACGAGAAGCCGCCCCAGTCCGGCGGATCTGCGCACAGCGGCCCCACCGCCATCTGCGGATTGGGCGGCGAGAGGGGGAGGGGAAGAAGGTGAGGAGCGCTGACCGAGACGACGACAGAGAGCCATCGGCGATGGCCATCATCATCACCGATGCATGCACGATGGAGGCGGAGAGGGGAGGGGCGTACGTGGAGGCGGGCCAATTCGAGGAGGCGGCGGCCGGCGGGCCGGATGCAAGCGGGAGAGGCGACCACGAGGGCGGCCAAGGCCTGTGAAATGGC